>NC_083593.1:6015770-6018270 GCF_027579695.1 Neoarius graeffei
CTACCCAAAAGTCATCATGAGATATGAGCCAAAAGACATTTTTCCCAGTTATAGCGCCCCCTAGCAGCCAATTTGTTCCAAATTTTTTGCAGCCCTTTGGGGAGGCGTCCTGCATAATGCGACCAACTTTCGTTAAGATACGCCAAAGGGTGGCTGAGAAATGAGCACACTTCCTGTTTTGCATCTGCTATCCAAATTTGATTGGCTGCCACGGCCAAACGCTTAGGAAATTCTAAAAAGCGGGTAAGTATTTTATGCAGCTTAGTCCCCAGGTGCCATCTACCAAGTTTGGGAGAAATTGGTCAAAAATTGAGGGAGGAGAAGCATTTTAATTGATTTTCACATAATTCAAAATGGCGGAAAATCTACTGGGTGGAACATGATGAAACAGGGTGCGTTGGATTCCTTTTGACCCAAGCATTCCAGCCACACTAAGAATTTGATGATCAGACGTATGGTTCAAAAGTAACAAGCAGAAATGTACCTGCAATTTTGACCTGTTGGTGGCGCTAGAGAGTTTGTGGTGCTGAGTTGAAATTTGGTGACAAGATCCTTGAGGCAGCCTAGAATCAGTGTGCCAAGTTTAAAAACCTCTAGTCAGACGGTTCTATGCATTGCCATAGAATTTCATTGATTTTAACAAAATTCAAAATGGTGGAAAATCCTCAAGGCAGAATATGACGTCATAGGGTGCGGTGGATTCGGCTTGAGCCAAGGATTCCTGACATAGTGGAATTTTGTTTCTAGGCAAAACGCATCATGAGATATGAGCCAAAAGACATTTTCCTAGTCATAGCGCCCCCTAGCAGCCAATTTGTTCCAAATTTGTTGCTGCCCTTTGGGGAGGGGTGTTGCATAAAGCCACCAAGTTTCGTTAAGATACGCCAAAGGTTCGCCGAGAAATGAGCAAACTTCCTGTTTTGCATATGCCAGCCAAATTTGATTGGCTGCCACGGCCAAACGCTTAAGAAATTCTAAAAACCGGGTATGTTTCTTGTGCAGCTTAGTCCCCAGTTGCCATGTACCAAGTTTGGGAGAAATTCTTCAAAAATTGTGGGAGGAGAAGCATATTAATTGATTTTCACATAATTCAAAATGGCGGAAAATCTCCTGGGTGGAATATGACGAGACAGGGCCCCTGGATTCGTGGTGACCCAAGTATTCCAGCGATACTAAGATTTTGATGATCAGTCGTATGGTTCAAAAGTAACAAGCAGAAGTGTACTTGCAACTTTGACCTGTTGGTGGCGCTAGAGAGTTTGAGGTGCTGAGTTGAAATTTGGTGACAAGATCCTTGAGGGAGCCTAGAATCAGTGTGCCAAGTTTAAAAACCTCTAGTCAGACGGTTCTATGCGTTGCCATAGAATTTCACTGATTTTAACAAAATTCAAAATGGCGGAAAATCCTCAAGGCAGAATATGACGTCATAGGGTGCGATGGATTCGTCTTGAGCCAAGGATTCCTGCCATAGTGGAATTTTGTTTCTAGCCAAAACGAGTCATGAGATATGAGCCAAAAGACATTTTTCCTAGTTATAGCGCCCCCTAGCAGCCAATTTGTTCCAAATTTTTTGGGGCCCTTTCGGGAGGGGTGCTGCATAAAGGCACCAAGTTTCGTTAAGATACGCCAAAGGGTGGCCGAGAAATGAGCACACTTCCTGTTTCGCATCTTTGCAGCCAAGTTTGATTGGCTGCCACGGCCAAACGCTTGTGAAATTCAAATCACCGGGTATAACTTTTGTGCAGGTTGGTCCAATTATGCTATCTTCCAAGTTTGGGAGAAATTGGTAAAAAATTGAGGGAGTTGAAACATTTTAATTGATTTTCACAAAATTCAAAATGGCGGGAAAAATATATGGGCGGGAAATGACGTCATGGGGTGCGTTGGATTCGTCTTGGCCCAAGGATTCCAGGGATACCAAGTTTTTGAAAATCAGACCAACGGTTCAAAAGTTACAAGCAGAAATGTACCTGGGACTTTGACCTGTTGGTGGCGCTAACGGGTTTGAGGTAGAGGCCTGAAATTTGGTGAGAGGAATGTTGAGAGTGTCTAGAATCAGTGTGCCAAATTTCACAACTTTTTACCAGACGGTTCTATGGGCTGCCATAGACTTGCAGAGGCGGAAGTGGACTGAATAATAATAATAATAATAATAATAATAATAATAATAATAATAAGAAACAATAGAATCACTATGGGTGCCTTCGCAGCTTTGCTGCTTGGCCCCCAAATATAGCTGCAAGCAGCAATGCGGGGCCAAGCAGTGTGACCCAGCCTAAGTTGCCATGGCAACAGAAAGAACTGACCAGGCAGACGGTCATAGGCACGCACAGGAAGTGTTTACAAGCAGAAATGTACCTCCAACCAGATGGTTAGAGGCATGCACGGCTTCACCGTCAAATTCGATTGACTGTGATGGCTGAAATTACTTCAAGTGTACTAGGTGTGTGTGTGTGTGTGTGTGTGTGTGTGTGTGTGTGTGTGTGTGTGTGTGTGTGCT
>NC_083593.1:6025770-6120770 GCF_027579695.1 Neoarius graeffei
GGGTGGCGCATAATGCCACCAAGTTTTCTTAAGATACGCCAAAGGGTGGCCGAGAAATGAGCAC
This sequence comes from Neoarius graeffei, assembly GCF_027579695.1. Taxonomy (NCBI): domain Eukaryota; kingdom Metazoa; phylum Chordata; class Actinopteri; order Siluriformes; family Ariidae; genus Neoarius; species Neoarius graeffei. The sequence continues at coordinate 6,025,835 of NC_083593.1, forward strand.
ACTTCCTGTTTTGCATCTGCCAGCCAATTTTGATTGGCTGCCACGGCCAAACGCTTATGAAAGTCTGAAAACCGGGTATGTTTCTTATGCAGCTTCGTCCCCAGTTGCCATCTACCAAGTTTGGGAGAAATTGTTCAAAAATTGAGGGAGGAGAAGCATTTTAATTGATTTGCACGTAATTCAAAATGGCGGAAAATCTACTAGGTGGAATATGACGAGACAGGGCGCGTTGGATTCCTTTTGACCCAAGCATTAGAGCGATACTAAGATTTTGATGATGAGACGTATGGTTCAAAAGTAACAAGCAGAAATGTACCTGCAACTTTGACCTGTTGGTGGCGCTAGAGAGTTTGAGGTGCTGAGTTGAAATTTGGTGAGAAGATCCTTGAGGCAGCCTAGAATCAGTGTGCCAAGTTTAAAAGCCTCTAGTCAGACGGTTCTATGCGTTGCCATAGAATTTCATTGATTTTAACAAAATTCAAAATGGTGGAAAATCCTCAAGGCAGAATATGATGTCATAGGGTGCGGTGGATTCGGCTTGAGCCAAGGATTCCTGACATAGTGGAATTTTGTTTCTAGGCAAAACGCATCATGAGATATGAGCCAAAATACATTTTTCCTAGTTATAGCGCCCCCTAGCAGCCAATTTATTCCAAATTTTTTTGCTGCCCTTTGGGGAGGGGTGTTGCATAAAGCCACCAAGTTTCGTTAAGATACGCCAAAGGTTCGCTGAGAAATGAGCACACTTCCTGTCTTGCATCTGCCAGCCAAATTTGATTGGCTGCCACGGCCAAACGCTTAAGAAATTCTAAAAACTGGGTATGTTTCTTGTGCAGCTTAGTCCCCAGTTGCCATGTACCAAGTTTGGGAGAAATTCTTCAAAAATTGTGGGAGGAGAAGCATTTTAATTGATTTTCACATAATTCAAAATGGCGGAAAATCTCCTGGGTGGAATAGGACGAGACAGGGCCCCTGGATTCGTGGTGACCCAAGTATTCCAGCGATACTAAGATTTTGATGATCAGACGTATGGTTCAAAAGTAACAAGCAGAAGTGTACTTGCAACTTTGACCTGTTGGTGGCGCTAGAGAGTTTGAGGTGCTGAGTTGAAATTTGGTGACAAGATCCTTGAGGGAGCCTAGAATCAGTGTGCCAAGTTTAAAAACCTCTAGTCAGACGGTTCTATGCGTTGCCATAGAATTTCACTGATTTTAACAAAATTCAAAATGGCGGAAAATCCTCAAGGCAGAATATGACGTCATAGGGTGCGATGGATTCGTCTTGAGCCAAGGATTCCTGCCATAGTGGAATTTTGTTTCTAGCCAAAACGAGTCATGAGATATGAGCCAAAATACATTTTTCCTAGTTATAGCGCCCCCTAGCAGCCAATTTGTTCCAAATTTTTTGTGGCCCTTTCGGGAGGGGTGCTGCATAAAGGCACCAAGTTTCGTTAAGATACGCCAAAGGGTGGCCGAGAAATGAGCACACTTCCTGTTTCGCATCTTTGCAGCCAAGTTTGATTGGCTGCCACGGCCAAACGCTTGTGAAATTCAAATCACTGGGTATAACTTTTGTGCATCTTAGTCCAATTATGCTATCTTCCAAGTTTGGGAGAAATTGGTAAAAAATTGAGGGAGTTGAAACATTTAAATTGATTTTCACAAAATTCAAAATGGCGGGAAAAATATATGGGCGGGAAATGACGTCATGGGGTGCTTTGGATTCGTCTTGGCCCAAGGATTCCAGGGATACCAAGTTTTTGAAAATCAGACCAACGGTTCAAAAGTTACAAGCAGAAATGTACCTGGGACTTTGACCTGTTGGTGGCGCTAACGGGTTTGAGGTAGAGGCCTGAAATTTGGTGAGAGGAATGTTGAGAGTGTCTAGAATCAGTGTGCCAAATTTCACAACTTTTTACCAGACGGTTCTATGGGCTGCCATAGACTTGCAGAGGCGGAAGTGGACTGAATAATAATAATAATAATAAATATAGCTGCAAGCAGCAATGCGGGGCCAAGCAGTGTGACCCAGCCTAAGTTGCCATGGCAACAGAAAGAACTGACCAGGCAGACGGTCATAGGCACGCACAGGAAGTGTTTACAAGCAGAAATGTACCTCCAACCAGATGGTTAGAGGCATGCACGGCTTCACCGTCAAATTCGATTGACTGTGATGGCTGAAATTACTTCAAGTTTACTAGGTGTGTGTGTGTGTGTGTGTGTGTGTGTGTGTGTGTGCTAAAAGACTGCTGAGATATGAGCTCAATTATATATGAGCCAAAACACATTTTGGAAAGTTATAGCACCCCCTAATGGCCAAAGTGCACCAAATGTGGTATGGGCACTTATGGAGGGGTGGGGCATAATCCCACCAAGTTTGGTTAAGAAAGATCAAAGGGCTGCCGAGATATGAGCACACGTCCTGTTTCGCGTCTGCACATCCAAGTTTGATTGGCAGCCACGGCCAAACGCTTATGAAATTCGAAAAACCGGGTAAGTTTTTTGTGCAGCTTAGTGCAACGTTGCCATCTACCAAGTTTGGAAGGAATTGGTCAAAAATTGAGGGAGGAGAAGCATTTTAATTGATTTTCACATAATTCAAAATGGCGGAAAATATACAAGGCGGAATATGACGGCATAGGATGCGTTGGATTCGTTTTGACCCAAGGATTCCAGCGATACACAGATTTTGACGATCAGACATACGGTTCAAAAGTAACAAGCAGAAATGTACATGCAACTTTGGCCTGTTGTTGGCGCTAGAGAGTTTGAGGTGGTGAGTTGAAATTTGCTGACAAGAACCTTGAGGCAGCCTAGAATCAGTGTGCCAAATTTGAAAACCTCTACTCAGACAGTTCTATGGGATGCCATAGAATTTCATTGATTTTAACACAATTCAAAATGGCGGAAAATCCTCAAGGCAGAATATGACGTCATAGGGTGCGATAGATTCGACTTGACCCAAGGATTCCATAGGCAGTGGAATTTTGTTTCTAGCCAAAACGCATCATGAGATATGAGCCAAAAGACATTTTTCCTAGTTATAGCGCCCCCTAGCAGCCAATTTGTTCCAAATTTTTTGCGGTCCTTCATGGAGGGGTGTGGCATAAAGTCACCAAGTTTCGTTAAGATACGCCAAAGGGCGGCCGAAATATGAGCACACTTCCTGTTTGGCGTCTGCGCCGCCAAATTTGATTGGCTGCCACGGCCAAACGCTTATGAACTTCTAAAAACCGGGTAAGTTTCTTGTGCAGCTTAGTCCACAGTTGCCATCTACCAAGTTTGGGAGAAATTGGTCCAAAATTGAGGGAGGAGAAGCATTTTAAGTGATTTTCACAAAATTCAAAATGGCGGGAAAACTATATGGGCGGAAAATGACGTCATGGGGTGCTTTGGATTCGTCTTGACCCAAGGATTCCAGGGATACCAAGTTTTTGAAAATCGGACCAACGGTTCAAAAGTTACAAGCAGAAATGTACCTGCAACTTTGACCTGCTGGTGGCGCTAGAGGGTTGGGGCTGGGGACCTAAAAATTGTTGTGGGGAATGCTGAGACTGTCTCGAATGTGTGTGCCAAATTTGAGCATTTTCCTATGTGTGGTTCTATGGGCTGCCATTGACTTCCCATTGGAGAAGAAAGTTGAATAATAATAATAATAATAATAATAATAAGAAAACCGACAAACTCATTAGGGGCCTTCGCCAGCTTCGCTGCTTGGCCCCTAATAATAATAATAAATATAGCTGCAAGCAGCAATCCGGGGCCAAGCAGGGTGACCCAGCCTAAGTTGCCATGGCAACAGAAACTACTGACCAGGCAGACGGTCATAGGCACGCACAGGAAGTGTTTACAAGCAGGAATGTACCTCCAACCAGACGGTTAGAGGCATGCACGGCTTCACCGTCAAATTCGATTGACTGTGATGGCTGAAATTACTTCCAGTGTACTAGGTGTGTGTGTGTGTGTGTGTGTGTGTGTCTGTGCTAAAAGACTGCTGAGATATGAGCTCAATGATGTAAGAGCCAAAACACATTTTGGAAAGTTATAGCGCCCCCTAATGGCCAATGTGCACCAAATGTGGTATGGGCCATTTTGGAGGGGTGGTGCATAATCCCACCAAGTTTGGTTAAGAAAGGTCAAAGGGCTGCCGAGATATGAGCACACTTCCTGTTTCGCGTCTGCACAGCCAAATTTGATTGGCAGCCACGGCCAAACGCTTATGAAATTCGAAAAACCGGGTAAGTTTTTAGTGCAGCTTAGTCCAAAGTTGCCATCTACCAAGTTTGGAAGGAATTGGTCAAAAATTGAGGGAGGAGAAGCATTTTAATTGATTTTCACATAATTCAAAATGGCGGAAAATATACCAGGCGGAATATGACGCCATAGGGTGCATTGGATTCGGGTTGACCCAAGGATTCCAGCCATACTAAGATTTTGACGATCAGACATACGGTTCAAAAGTAACAAGCAGAAATGTACTTGCAACTTTGACCTGTTGTTGGCGCTAGAGAGTTTGAGATGCTGAGTTGAAATTTGCTGACAAGAACCGTGAGGCAGCCTAGAATCAGTGTGCCAAATTTGAAAACCTGTCGTCAGACGGTTCTATGGGTTTCCATAGAATTTCATTGATTTTAACAAAATTCAAAATGGCGGAAAATCCTCAAGGCAGAATATGACGTCATAGGGTGCGATAGATTCGACTTGACCCAAGGATTCCATAGGCAGTGGAATTTTGTTTCTAGCCAAAACGCATCATGAGATATGAGCCAAAAGACATTTTTCCTAGTTATAGCGCCCCCTAGCAGCCAATTTGTTCCAAATTTTTTGGGGTCCTTCAGCGAGGGGTATGGCATAAACTCACCAAGTTTCGTTAAGATACGCCAAAGGCCGGCCGAAATATGAGCACACTTCCTGTTTGGCGTCTGCGCCTCCAATTTTGATTGGCTGCCACGGCCAAACGCTTATGAAATTCTAAAAACCGGGTAAGTTTCTTGTGGAGCTTAGTCCAAAGTTGCCATCTACCAAGTTTGGGAGAAATTGGTCCAAAATTGAGGGAGGAGAAGCATTTTAAGTGATTTTCACAAAATTCAAAATGGCGGGAAAACTATATGGGCGGAAAATGACGTCATGGGGTGCTTTGGATTCGGCTTGACCCAAGGATTCCAGGGATACCAAGTTTTTGAAAATCGGACCAACGGTTCAAAAGTTACAAGCAGAAATGTACCTGCAACTTTGACCTGCTGGTGGCGCTAGAGGGTTGGGGCTGGGGACCTAAAAATTGTTGTGGGGAATGCTGAGACTGTCTCGAATGTGTGTGCCAAATTTGAGCATTTTCCTATGTGTGGTTCTATGGGCTGCCATTGACTTCCCATAGGAGAAGAAAGTTGAATAATAAATATAGCTGCAAGCAGCAATGCGGGGCCAAGCAGTGTGACCCAGCCTAAGTTGCCATGGCAACAGAAAGAACTGACCAGGCAGACGGTCATAGGCACGCACAGGAAGTGTTTACAAGCAGAAATGTACCTCCAACCAGATTGTTAGAGGCATACACGGCTTCACCGTCAAATTCGATTGACTGTGATGGCTGAAATTACTTCAAGTGTACTAGGTGTGTGTGTGTGTGTGTGTGTGTGTGTGTGTGTGTGTGTGTGCTAAAAGACTGCTGAGATATGAGCTCAATGATATATGAGCCAAAACACATTTTGGAAAGTTATAGCGCCCCCTAATGGCCAATGTGCACCAAATGTGGTATGGGCCCTCTTGGAGGGGTGGGGCATAATCCCACCAAGTTTGGTTAAGAATGGTCAAAGGGCCGCCGAGATATAAGCACACTTCCTGTTTCGCATCTGCACAGCCAAATTTGATTGGCTGCCACGGCCAAACGCTTATGAAATTCAAAAAACCGGGTAAGTTTTATGTGCAGCTTAGTCCAAAGTTGCCATATACCAAGTTTGGAACGAATTGGCCAAAAATTGAAGGAGGAGAAGCATTTTAATTGATTTTCACAAAATTCAAAATGGCGGAAAATATACAAGGCGGAATATGACGACATAGGATGCGTTGGATTCGTTTTGACCCAAGGATTCCAGCGATACACAGATTTTGACGATCAGACATACGGTTCAAAAGTAACAAGCAGAAATGTACATGCAACTTTGGCCTGTTGTTGGCGCTAGAGAGTTTGAGGTGGTGAGTTGAAATTTGCTGACAAGAACGTTGAGCCAGCCTAGAATCAGTGTGCCAAATTTGAAAACCTGTCGTCAGACGGTTCTATGGGTTGCCATAGAATTTCATTGATTTTAACAAAATTCAAAATGGCGGAAAATCCTCAAGGCAGAATATGACGTCATAGGGTGCGATAGATTCGTCTTGACCCAAGGATTCCATAGGCAGTGGAATTTTGTTTCTAGCCAAAACGCATCATGAGATATGAGCCAAAAGACATTTTTCCTAGTTATAGCGCCCCCTAGCAGCCAATTTGTTCCAAATTCTTTGGGGTCCTTCATGGAGGGGTGGGGCATAAACCCACCAAGTTTCGTTAAGAAACGCCAAAGGGCGGCCGAAATATGAGCACACTTCCTGTTTGGCGTCTGCGCCTCCAATTTTGATTGGCTGCCACGGCCAAACGCTTATGAAATTCTAAAAACCGGGTAAGTTTCTTGTGAAGCTTAGTCCAAAGTTGCCATCTACCAAGTTTGGGAGAAATTGGTCCAAAATTGAGGGAGGAGAAGCATTTTAATTGATTTTCACAAAATTCAAAATGGCGGGAAAACTATATGGGCGGAAAATGACGTCATGGGGTGCTTTGGATTCGGCTTGACCCAAGGATTCCAGGGATACCAAGTTTTTGAAAATCGGACCAACGGTTCAAAAGTTACAACCAGAAATGTACCTGCAACTTTGACCTGCTGGTGGCGCTAGAGGGTTGGGGGTGGGGACCTACAAATTGTTGTGGGGAATGCTGAGACTGTCTAGAATGTGTGTGCCAAATTTGAGCATTTTCCTATGTGTGGTTCTATGGGCTGCCATTGACATCCCATAGGAGAAGAAAGTTGAATAATAATAATAATAATAATAAATATAGCTGCAAGCAGCAATGCGGGGCCAAGCAGCGTGACCCAGCCTAAGTTGCCATGGCAACAGAAAGAACTGACCAGGCAGACGATCAGAGGCACACACAGGAAGTGTTTACAAGCAGAAATGTACCTCCAACCAGATGGGTAGAGGCATGCACGGTGTCACCGTCAAAATCGATTGACTGTGATGCCTGAAATTACTTCAAGTGTACTAGGTGTGTGTGTGTGCTAAGAGACTGCTGAGATATGAGCTCAATGATATATGATCCTAAATACATTTTGGAAAGTTATAGCGCCCCCTAATGGCCAATGTGCACCAAATGTGGTATGGGACCTTTTGGAGGGGTGGGGCATAATCCCACCAAGTTTGGTTAAGAAAGGTCAAAGGGCTGCCGAGATATGACCACACTTCCTGTTTCACATCTGCACTGCCAAATTTGATTGGCCGCCACGGCCAAACGCTTATGAAATTCGAAAAACCGGGTAAGTTTTATGTGCAGCTTAGTCCAAAGTTGCCATCTACCAAGCTTGGAAGGAATTGGTCAAAGATTGAGGGAGGAGAAGCATTTTAATTGATTTTCACAAAATTCAAAATGGCGGAAAATATACCAGGCGGAATATGACGCCATAGGGTGCGTTGGATTCGGGTTGACCCAAGGATCCCAAAGATGCTTAGATTTTGACGATCAGAAGTACGGTTCAAAAGTAACAAGCAGAAATGTACCTGCAACTTTGACCTGTTGGTGGCGCTAGACAGTTTGAGATGATGAGTTGAAATTTGCTGACAAGAACCTTGAGGCAGCCTAGAATCAGTGTGCCAAATTTGAAAACCTCTAGTCAGACAGTTCTATGGGTTGCCATAGAATTTCATTGATTTTAACAAAATTCAAAATGGCGGAAAATCCTCAAGGCAGAATATGACGTCATAGGGTGCGATAGATTCGTCTTGACCCAAGGATTCCAGAGATAGTGGAATTTTGTTTCTACCCCAAACGCATCATGAGATATGAGCCAAAAGTCATTTTTCCTAGTTATAGCGCCCCCTAGCAGCCAATTTGTTCCAATTTTTTTGGGTTCCTTCATGCAGGGGTGGGGCATAATCTCACCAAGTTTCGTTAAGATACGCCAAAGGGCGGCCGAAAAATGAGCACACTTCCTGTTTGGCGTCTGCGCAGCCAATTTTGATTGGCTGCCACGGCCAAACGCTTATGAAATTCTAAAATCCGGGTAAGTTTCTTGTGCAGCTTAGTCCACAGTTGCCATCTACCAAGTTTGGGAGAAATTTGTCAAAAATTGAGGGAGGAGAAGCATTTTAAGTGATTTTCACAAAATTCAAAATGGCGGGAAAACTATATGGGCGGAAAATGACGTCATGGGGTGCTTTGGATTCGTCTTGACCCAAGGATTCCAGGGATACCAAGTTTTTGAAAATCGGACCAACGGTTCAAAAGTTACAAGCAGAAGTGTACCTGCAACTTTGACCTGCTGGTGGCGCTAGAGGGTTGGGGGTCGGGACCTAAAAATTGTTATGGGGAATGCTGAGACTGTCTAAAATGTGTGTGCCAAATTTGAGCATTTTCCTATGTGTGGCTCTATGGGCTGCCATTGACTTCCCATAGGAGAAGAAAGATGAATAATAATAATAATAATAATAATAATAAGAAAACCGACAAACTCATTAGGGGCCTTCGCCAGCTTCGCTGCTTGGCCCCTAATAACTATAAGAAAACCGACAAACTCATTAGGGGCCTTCGCCAGCTTCGCTGCTTGGCCCCTAAATATAGCTGCAAGCAGCAATGCGGGGCCAAGCAATGTGACCCAGCCTAAGTTGCCATGGCAACAGAAAGAACTGACCAGGCAGACGGTCATAGGCACGCACAGGAAGTGTTTACAAGCAGAAATGTACCTCCAACCAGATGGTTAGAGGCATGCACGGCTTCACCATCAAATTCGATTGACTGTGATGGCTGAAATTACTTCAAGTGTACTAGGTGTGTGTCTGTGTGTGCTAAAAGACTGCTGAGATATGAGCTCAATGATATATGAGCCAAAAGACATTTTGGAAAGTTATAGCGCCCCCTAATGGCCAATGTGCACCAAATCTGGTAAGGGCCCTTTTGGACGGGTGAGACACAATCCCACCAAGTTTGGTTAAGAAAGGTCAAAGGGCTGCCGAGATATGAGCACACTTCCTGTTTTGCGTCTGCAACGCCAAATTTGATTGGCAGCCACGGCCAAACGCTTATGAATTTCTAAAAACCGGGTAAGTTTTTTGTGCAGCTTAGTCCAAAGTTGCCATCTACCAAGTTTGGAAGGAATTGGTCAAAAATTGAGGGAGGAGAAGCATTTTAATTGATTTTCACATAATTCAAAATGGCGGAAAATATACCAGGCGGAATATGACGCTATAGGGGGCATTGGACTCGTTTTGACCCAAGTATTCCAGCGATCCTAAGATATTGACGATCAGACATACGGTTCAAAAGTAACAAGCAGAAATGTACCTGCAACTTTGACCTGTTGGTGGCGCTAGAGAGTTTGAGGTGGTGAGTTGAAATTTGGTGACAAGAACCTTGAGGCAGCCTAGAATCAGTGTGCATAATTTGAAAACCTCTAGTCAGACAGTTCTATGGGTTGCCATAGAATTTCATTGATTTTAACAAAATTCAAAATGGCGGAAAATCCTCAAGGCAGAATATGACGTCATAGGGTGCGATGGATTCGTCTTGACCCAAGGATTCCAGACGCAGTGGAATTTTGTTTCTAGCCCAAACGGATCATGAGATATGAGCCAAAAGTCATTTTTCCTAGTTATAGCGCCCCCTAGCAGCCCATTTGTTCCAAATTTTTTGTGGGCCATTATCGAGGGGTAGGGCATAAAGCCACCAAGTTTCGTTAAGATACGCCAAAGGGCGGCAGAGATATGAGCACACATCCTGTTTGGCGTCTGCGCCGTCAATTTTGATTGGCTGCCATGGCCAAACGCTTATGAAATTCTAAAAACCGGGTAAGTTTCTTGTGCAGCTTAGTCCAAAGTTGCCATCTACCAAGTTTGGGAGAAATTGGTCAAAAATTGAGGGAGGAGAAGCATTTTAATTGATTTTCACAAAATTCAAAATGGCGGGAAAACTATATGGGCGGAAAATGACGTCATGGGGTGCTTTGGATTCGTCTTGACCCAAGGATTCCAGGGATACCAAGTTTTTGAAAATCGGACGTACGGTTCAAAAGTTACAAGCAGAAATGTACCTGCAACTTTGACCTGCTGGTGGCGCTAGAGGGTTGGGGGTGGGGACCTAAAAATTGTTGTGGGGAATGCTGAGACTGTCTGAAATGTGTGTGCCAAATTTGAGCATTTTCCTATGTGTGGCTCTATGGGCTGCCATTGACTTCCCATAGGAGAAGAAAGTTGAATTATAATAATAATAAGAAAACCTACAAACACATTAGGGGCCTTCGCCAGCTTCGCTGCTTGGCCCCTAATAATAAGAAAACCGACAAACTCATTAGGGGCCTTCGCCAGCTTCGCTGCTTGGCCCCTAATAATAATAATAATAATAATAAGAAAACCGACAAACTCATTAGGGGCCTTCGCCAGCTTCGCTGCTTGGCCCCTAATAATAATAATAATAATAAGAAACAGTAGAATCACTATGGGTGCCTTCGCAGCTTCGCTGCTTGGCCCCCAATAAGAAACAATAGAATCACTATGGGTGCCTTCGCAGCTTTGCTGCTTGGCCCCCAATAATAATAATAATAATAATAATAATAAGAAAACCGACAAACTCATTAGGGGCCTTCGCCAGCTTCGCTGCTTGGCCCCTAATAACAGCAGCTCAGAGAAGGACCAGCTGCAAGGTAAATGACACGCAAATAACACTGTTTGTTCTAATACCTTTACTATAGAAATGATAACATAACTCTCAGGGACTTGTACGCTAAACTTTCATAATTTACGTTTCAGGAGTCTCCAGTGTCTGTTCAGCTTCAGGAAAGAGGAGTCATCCATAACAGGACTTGTGTTATTACTTGCAAGAAAGATGAAAATTTAAAAAAAGAGGCTGATTTATAGCTATAGCCTAAGTGATAACAGGAACTAGCTTGTTTTGTGGATGCAACTCAGCAGATAAAAACTACATGTAAACCAAGAGTGTCGCATGATTTTTTTTGTCAAAGGTTAGATCTAACAAAATTCCAGTAGCTGCCCTGTATGCACAGAGAACCTCGATTGCGTTCAAGAAATAAAGGTTGAAACAAATTAAAAAAACAAAACCAAAAAAGATGTGACGTGGGAGGATCTTAAAGTAGAAACAATGGAGTCAGCAATTCCTCTGCCTCTCCACCAGCATGCGAGCAGGGACATCTCTGCACTTCTCTCCCTCTTTTTCTGAAACGCCCACCCTCTACTCCTCTACCACTCTTCCAAACTCACTCTCTCACACACACACATATATATATATATCTTTCCGCTCCACTGACAGCACGAGTTCGGTCTCTGTTGTTGCTGCATTGGACCAGCGCAGGTGCTTGTACATCCTCTCAATGCACCACTGTGCCCGAGAACTGGAATAACCTTTTACAAGACAAGACGGGAACAAAATAACAGCAGCAGTTTATAGTCTTGTAAAAGGAGGACAACAGGGGGAGGGAAAGCAACCAGAGGGACAAAGAAATGACAGGCGAGAGATGGAGAGAAGGTGAGTGATTCACAATGCAGTAGCTTGTATCCCACATGAGGCACAGTAGAGCAATGGATAGTCAATAACTTTGTCAGCAATCTAACAACCCTAATTATTATTTTAGACAGCTTACCACAACAGGGGTCAGCTCTCCAGCAATCAATAGCATATGCTGTGAAGCAATTCCTCCAGCCAGTTAACATTTATTACATTGGCTACCACAAACGAAAGCACCTGATTCAAGTCGAATGCAGTACTAGGAGGATAAGTGATGCTGCAGTAGAATCCACACCATCCAGCATGAGCATCAAGCATTATTATTATTATTGGCTCAATCTGTCACTGTGTAGTTACAGGAGTAAAAAGTCACACAGTTTGCTGCAACTCATTCACCAGAGTACATACAGTACATACTGGGACATACATGTCCCAAAGTGCATCCAATGCAACTGCTTGTGCTTTCTCTGGCTCCACAGATGGACAACTAAGCAGTCGCAAAGTAGCTGATTTATTGACAAAATCAAAAATTTTTAACCTCTCCAAAACAAAAAGTAAGAATGCCTTTGAATGAGGTGGATGGCTGTCAAGATTTTGTCAAGAACTGCAGCATTGCTGGAATTTTGAAGGATTCAGTGTGCAGAGGTGGCAGCATTGCTAACAAGCAAGTGTGGGGGTTGGGGGCACACCTTGGACAAAATAGCACATTACTGCCCCAGACAACACCAACCAAAAAGACTCCAATTCCAACTCTTTAGTTTCTACTGGCTGACAAGACCTAGATGCATAAATTCACAGGTCAAAGTTTACCTAGTTTGGTTCACTGCATTTAGCTGACAAAGCACAAGGTGTAGTTTCCAGAAAGTGTAAATGTGAAAGCTAAACTCTAGATATTGCCACCTCTATAGTCTGCATTTGCAACCATAAACTACCCCCAAGAGATCCATCCATCATCAGTATGGTAGCTGAAAACAGCTCTTGGTAAAACATCCAAGGAGGCCAATTGTGAAATTGTGCAGAAGGTACAGAATCTACAAAGGGTATACCAACGATGGGTCAATTCACTGTCTCCCACAGGTGTGCACTGAAGATGTGTGAAGCCACTCTCTTGTCCTGTATGCTGCTGCTGCTGCTGTATGCTTCCAGGTGCATCAATGCAGCATGTCCCTTGGTATGTTCCTGTAGCGAAAGTGATAGAGAGGTAGACTGCTCCTGGAGAGGACTAAGAACCCTCCCCAGTGGCTTCCAGCTCAACATCCACTCTCTCAACCTTTCCCACAACCGTCTGGCTGACCTGGACCATGTCCTGGCCAATTACACCCACCTCCGCACCTTGGACATTTCTCACAACCGACTTTCCCACATGCCTGCCTTGTTGCCCCGCTCACTGTGGGAACTTTACGCCTCAGGCAATCGCATCCGCCTTCTGAAAAAGAACGACACAGTGTACCACTGGAACCTGCGTCTACTGGATTTGTCGGCAAACAGACTAGAGCGTGTTGTATTCATCAACAATACACTACCCAGCTTGCAGGCTCTCAACCTTAGCTGCAACAAGTTCTGGACTGTGCCTACTAACATGCCCCGAAACTTGGAGATGGTGGATCTGTCACACAACACGCTGGTACAGATCCTGCCTGGGTCACTTGACCGCCTACCCAGACTATCACGTTTCTACCTACATGCTAATCACTTTCCTGCAGTGTGTGAAGGTGCCTTTGAGCAACTTCATGGATTAAGACTTGTCACACTAGGAGACAACCCTTGGGCTTGTGATGACCACTCCAAAATCAAGTATCTGCTAGACTGGGCCAAGCACACCTCAGCTCGTGTGCTGGGTTGCCCGTGCCACACATGGTCAACCTGTGGAGAGTCTCAGCTTGCCAGGGGGACATCAGGGTGGTACTTTGCCTCCTACACACTTGCTCCACGTAGCAGAATGGGATGGGAATTCAATCGTCTTCTATCTGGGGTGACCACCTACTACAGGTCTGAAGAAGTGCTCACTGGCAATCAGTACACCAGGAAGGCTCCAAAACTCTCGAGTCATCCAGACAACAACGAGGAATCTTTTGGGCATGGTTTTCTTTTGACCTCCACTTCTCAAAGCCTTTCTTCTACAAGCCTGCATATGCCAACAGATACGCCGGTCACCGAGGATCTCCTCACAACCAGTGGAGTTTCCACTTCAACTACACGCAGGACAACCACTCTTCGCACCAGGAGTGTCAGGAGAACCAATCAGAAGCTTGGCAGAAATGCAAGCCCAGAAAACAAAGCTTGGTTTATGTTCACAGTCTCGCTAAATGTGCTCTTTCTGATAACTACTGACCATGTCGTGTGAGACACCTAGACAGCTTTGCTTCCATCATGATATTTGTAAAAATTTGAAAAACATACCTGATCGCATTGCATTTTCAATAATATCCCTGCTCTGTAACTGCTCCTGATTTCGGTATTCTTAATCTTACAAATGAACTGTTCGCATAATTATTTATTTGTAAATGAAAAGTAAGATTGTAGGTGGGAACAAACAGAGTCATGCACTAATTCACACAGTGATGACAGGAAGTTTTTGATTGGAAATCTTTTAGCATATCGTTTTAGCATTAGGTTTAATCCATGTGGGGGAAAACTGGCCTGCATTTACACATGGAGAAGATTCTGTACCAGACAGAAATCACGATCACACGAGGGAAAATCATGATATGCAATGCAAAAAGAGATACTATAGGTTTACATTTCTGACATGAGGACAAGCTTCACTTCATCTTTCTTACATTACAGGCATTTATCCAAAGCGACATACAACATACCCAGAGCAGCCTGGGGAGCAGTTTGGGGTTAGGTGCCTTGCTCAAGGGCACTTCAGCCATTCCTGCTGGTCCAAGGAACTGAACCAGCAACCTTTTGGTCCCAAAGCTGCTTCTATAATTATTAAGCCAATTGAACCCTGACTTCACATTACAAATGAATGCAATTCCTCTTTCATCAGCGTGTTGTAGTCGTATCATACTGATGTACAACCACTGTCCAATCAGGAAGTGTGGCTGCAATTGAGGAAAAGCAGAGGGGCATGACCGAAAGCATAACGTTTCAAGAGGCTTCTTTAACCTCATTGTATCTTCACAATGTGAAACTTTAAACATTTAATCTTTCCAGAATTACTACTGAAACATAATCAAAGCACATATGTTTGTATATTGCATTTCACCCCCCCAGTGTGGCTGATTACCACTCTGGCACAGAATCTTCTCCATATTTACAATCTGCTATAAATAAACCAAACACAGCATCTCAGTTGCTAACTAGAACTTTGCTTATCTGAGATTTGCCTGATAACAGCTTGCACTTTGATGTAGTTTACCAGCACGGCTGCTTTGGTTGTATAGACGATGAAAATTAAAAACGCAGTTTGTTTTTACATTTGTGACACTAGAGATGTGTGTATTTATTTACAAAAAACACATCACTTTTCTATGATCCAAAAACGGGCGCGCATCCTGAACAAGGCATGGCAGATTTACGGCCCTGGATTTAAAATTAAAATGTTTATATCTACCGTATGTATATACCAGTTCCACAAGCACCAGCAGGGGGAGGAAGAAACCCAGATGAGTGGACTTCTGATGATGAAATGGGCTAAAAAAGGTCACCTTGGAACGGTGTGTTATTCTTACTGATTTTTCTCTCTATACAGCATTATACCACGAGATTTACAAGACCTTCTGTACTGCAGACTATATTGATATACAGTACCAGTCAAAAGTCTGGACACGCCAACATTTTACTGATACTGTAGTTTGGTTCTTTGGGGGGGGTTGGGGGGAACCCTCTCTTTGAAGCGCTCATCATGATGGTCCTCACAGTATTGTGGATAAAACATAACAGCCAGAGATAAATCAGCTTTCTGTGTAGCAAATAAGCAACTTCCAGGACACGATATAACATCACACCTGGTGTGTGGTCTTTGGTGACGCAAGTTCAAACGTTACATCAACATTACACGGACAAAGTTACTGGTCTTCATAATTTGGTTACCACACTGGATTAAAACAATCTTCTGGGTTCTTCGTTCAGATTTAGCAAATCTTCTGCATGGCATGTAGTTCACACCTCCAAGGTTGCTAGATTTTTCTTGAGTAAACATAAACACTTGTCATTTAAACCCAGAAGAAGAAGAAGAAAAAAAGCAATCTGAAGGAAAGAGGATCCGTATCTTTTCTGTCAAACGTAAAACGATGCACCATAAAAGAAACACAACTTAAAAATTAATAAAAGGATAAACAAAATATATAATTTTGAAGATGGCATGATCTGTTAGTATATTTTGCCACACTAGGACAATAGCTCAAGTCAGTCCTAATCATTAATTACATGAAATCATCGGAAATTTTGGCTTAATTTAACAATACAGCCTTCACGCTCATTATTCAGCAGCTTATAAAACAACACATCTTATTTCATTCCCTTTTTCCCCCCCTCATATGTCCCATGTCAACAGCTGCTGCTCACTGCTGAATTTCTATTAAAAAAAAACAAAAAAAAAAAAAAAACAGAAAAACGACTTTACTATAAAAAGTCGCCTTCTTCTTTCGGCTGCTCTCGTACGTTCAGGGTCGCCACAGCGGATCTGTTGTGCATGTTTGATCCGGTATAGGTTTTCACCAGGTGCCCTTCCTGACACAACCCTCTCTGGGCTTGGGACTGGCACTAAGTACGCACTGTCTTGTACAACCCCAGTGGCTGGGAATTAGACTGACTTTACTATAAAAGAAAATGGTCAAGAGATGTTGAGTATGCAAATAAAAGAACACTTTATTTTGTAATAACCTTTACCACAAGAAAAAAACAAACAAAAAAAAAATCAAACTTTTGTAACTTTCTGAATCAAATTAAGTTCAAGACTTGTTTAATTTTAGGCGACACCCTGAGACCACATCTCCAAATGCAAACCAAAAACAAATTAAACTCTGACTCGACTCAAGTTCAAAGCGAAGCGTTTGCGTCACCTACCATGATTTCAGTCTGGGTATAAAACGCCACACAACACCACAGACGACACAGAACGAAAAAGGTGACGCGCCATCGGCTTTCATTTGTCTTTATTTCATCGACTGCTGCAGAACAGGTGAGTTACCTTCATCCTACAGTCGTACATAAATTCTCAAGCGTTTACTTCCTGCAATCGGGTTTCAACAAAATGAGGCTCAGGATGTTAGAAAGAAGCACTTACATTTTAGTTCAAGATCTTAATTAAGAGAAAACATAAGAAAAGATTTAACTAGAGAAACTTTCAAGTAAATCTGGCACAGGGGCAGCGTTGTGTATATTGTGCAAAGCTGCAAGAAAATATGCTGAAGTTTGTGAAGTTATATTTATGCATACAGCAAAAATAAAACCTGAAAAACCCCAAACGACTCTAACACATTACAGCTTATCGACATCTTTACCAATCCAGGATATTCTTATAGATATCTTTAAAATGAGGAAAGAATAAAGAAATTCTACTGTAGCAGAATTGCATGCATGCATCATCGGCTCCCAAATTATTGGCACCCTTCATGCAAACGTATATAAAAGTGCATAAGC
This sequence comes from Neoarius graeffei, assembly GCF_027579695.1. Taxonomy (NCBI): domain Eukaryota; kingdom Metazoa; phylum Chordata; class Actinopteri; order Siluriformes; family Ariidae; genus Neoarius; species Neoarius graeffei. Next base: position 6,043,178 of record NC_083593.1, read on the forward strand.
TGGCAGGGTTTTTTTTTTCCATGTGTGTGTGTTTTTTAAGGCAAACTTTGTTGAAATGTCCTTTGAAAAATCTACCCAAGGAATATGTTTCTTGAGAAAAGTTTATTAAAAATGTTTGGAAAGGCAAAATCAATCTAATTAAAAAGCACAGAGTTAATACTATAACTACTATTATTCTTTGACCTATGGACTATTGCGCTGAATGTTTTTTATACGCCTTTAAAAAGAAACACTAATTTAGAGAACCATTAGGATCTGAAAGCAAGTTAAAATGTTCCAACATGATGTTCTTTTATTTAATTGCTATTTGATATCATTATGTCTGGGGATAAAACTTTAAGAAAACATAAGAAAAAAAAAAACCAGCATGTTCAAAAATACATTGACTGCAAAGTTACTACTTTATCAGCTCCTCTTGAGAAAACAGCAGCGTTGAGCCTCTTCCTGTAGTGTCTAAAGAGGTTGGAGTTACTTGTAAAAGATCTTGAACATGCCACTATTCAGAAATTTTTTATTTCTTTATCATCTTAGGTTTGTACATGTGGATGACCCGCTACGATTCAGACCACAGGTTTTTAAATAAGGCTCAAATCCAGACACTGGAATTTTACAAAGGACATTTCATCTCTGGTTTATTTTATTTTTCTGTATTAAAATCGATGTGTGTTTAGAGGCAGTATTTTCCTGAAGGAGCCAATTACAACCAATGCAAACAGGCTTTGGGGTAAATACTTGCTCATACGTTGTTGTTTGTTTTTGGGTTTTTTTTTTTTTAATACTGGTGAGATTTATAAGTTCAGCTCATAATCAGCCTTCACACAAGCCCCTGGACCATTCTAAAGACATAAAAAATATGTTCCATTAAATTATTCAACATTTTACAGAGAGGTTAGAGGGCTGGGTTTTTTTTTTCCCCCTCCTGGACTGTAGATTAGAGCCCTGCACTCCCGCGGGAGTCTCACGGGACCCGTGGGACCCGACGCAAAGCAGTGCGGCGCGGGACAAATTTTGAAAGCTCATTGCGGGCGCGGGCAGGAGGGGTGATAAGCTGCAGTCCCGCTAACTAAAAACGTGTTTAAAATAAAATTTATAAAGTATTAATTTATGTCTATCATATATAATTTGTGCTGGATATTTTATTTGGCATTAATAAAAACTTTTCAAGATGCCTAAATTTGCGGATGTGGTCTAATCTCGCGTACGTTTCCGATTCCTTTCCGCTCTTCCGTGTTTGAGATCTCCGATCATGGCAGAAGAGCAGAGCTCCTCTAGTGAAGCTCACAGTGCTTCAGAAGTAAATGCTGCTTTAAAAAGAGGTACATTTACCATTAAAAAGTCAAGAGTAAGGGGCGGGGCACCATCACGCTGTGTCTTTAAATTATATTAATTTCTTATAGGCCTACTTGTATTTCCTAGAATGTAAATGTGAGGAGTGACATATAAGCTATGTGCAATATTCTTAATATCCACTGTAGATTTTGGTAGGTGTGTTGGGTATCTCTGTAAAGCCTCAGCTGCGTATGCTGCCTGGCAACGCGCACCCTCGCTATGTGCGCTAGGTGAAGGATCGGTCAGTGGAGAGCTCAGCATGTTTAATTCCCCAAGCCAATGACAAGAACTTTTGTGAGAAATAACGCGAATGTCTGTATCATGCGGGATTTGCGGGACAGAATATGGCAGGCGCGGGCGGGAGCGGGACTGAAAATCATAATTCTTTGCGGGAGTGGGACTGCACAATGCGGGACCGGGACTGAAAATTCTGTATATTCTACTGTAGATCCCACGATGCTCGGTGAACTGAAAGGTGCTTCATTTTGTAAGGTTTCTTTGCTGCCATTCTTTCCCATGGTGATGGATGATAAACGGACTTCCCATGTACACAACTCCATTTTTACACTGCGCGACCAATATAGTCGGAGGTGACAACAGAGTTAGTTTGAGTAAAATATTTAAATTTTATTTAAATGGAAATGCTCTACTGCTATACAGTCTCCTTTTGTGGAACATTTACATCATTGTGTGTGAGGTTTATTCTCTACAATGTTTTGCCTTTTGCTTTAAGGGTGCCAATAATTCTGGAGTTGGAAATTAACCACAGCATCAGTCTAAATCATTAATAACAGCCTGCATGGTGGCATGGCAAAATTCCAACATGGTCTCCTACTCACAAGTTCCTGATTTCTCCTGAATCCTATACGGAATGCTACTGATAATTTTTAAGCAGCGAGGTACAGATAACAGCATCGAACATATGCCCAGATGTGGTGGTTAAAAAAAGAAAATGAGTAAATAAATAAATAAAGCCAGGTCTAGCTAATAATATACAGCAGGAAAACACTTTTTTTTTTAAATTATTATTTTACCTCAAATAACTACAGTACCAGTCAAAAGTTCGGACACACCTTCTAATTCAATGTTTTTTTTTCTTTATTTGTCATTAATTAAGTCGCTTCATGTCTTAAAGTAATGATGGATGTCATTTCTCTTTACTTACTCGAGTGGTTCTTGACATAATATGTATGGATTACTATAGTTGTGGATGGAATAGCGCTATTTACTGTATTTTTATTATTTACTATTTGATCTCAAATGCATTAAGAAGGCACAAAACTCGTCCACTAATTACCTTTTGACGAGACACAGCTGTTAATTGAAAAGTGTTCCAGGTGACTCCCTCATGAAGCTGGTTAACAGAAAGCCAGTAGTGTGCAAAGCATCATCAAGGTAAACGCTGGATACGCTGAAGAATCTAAAATATCAAACATTTTATTTACCACATAATTCCATATCTGTTCCAGGTGTTATTTCATAGTTCTGATGTCTTCGGTGTTGTTCTACAACGTAGAAAATACAGAAAAACCTATGAATGAGGAGAGTAGGGGTGTACAAACTTTTGACTGGTACTGTCAAGTAAAGGAGTAGTGGTGAGCTCTGGGTTACTGATCAGAGGGTTGGGGGTTCGAGCCCCAGCACTGCCAAGCTGCCGCTGTTGGGCCCTTGCGTAGGGCCCTGAATCCAATCCACTCAAGCTTTCCACACCAACTCCACATAAAAGTGGGAAAAAGATGCAACAACAACGCAAACTACAAGGGGAAAAGAGTTAAAGGCTAAAGAGCTGAATTTTGGTTTATTCAATCTGATGATAGGCACCGTTATAAAACATTAAAACACACCTCTGTATCTGTACATAAAGATAGAAAATGACAGCACACCCAGCACCAAAACTGAGCATGATTTCGCCACCATTCAATCACGATGTGAAATCAGTGCTCTAAGTCTTTGTGTTTCATTCTACAGGCCTGAAACACCACCACGATGAAGTTCAGTATGGCCACATGTCTCCTGCTTTTGCCTATAATGTGCAGCATTTTTATGGAGGTTGAAATGCAACCTAAGCCCACCAACAGCACCAGCACCAACAGCACCAGCACCAACAGCACTTCGAGCGGCTCTGGATCAAGCTCTGGATCAAGCTCTGGCTCAAGCTCTGGCTCAAGCTCTGGCTCAAGCTCTGGCTCAAGCTCTGGATCAAGCTCCACTGGATCCCAAGAAAATTCATCTAATAGTGGGGCTCTGTCCACCAGCTTCCTTTCCCCACATGGAAACATGCTGCTCCTTTTCACTGTGGCAGTCATGCTTTCCATGGCACTGTTGATGAAGTAGCAGATACAATCCAGCTATGCAGTTAAGGAATGCTCCAAACCCTCAGATCATCTAATACGAATCTAATAACCGAGTAGATGGAATATATACACATATACACACGCGCACAATTTTTCTGTAACGGTAATTAGTTATATTATTGATATACTACTTGTACTTCTATGATCTTTTCACTTCCAATTTCTCAAAAAAAAAAAAATGAGTGATGTAACTGTTGAACTTGTCAACACTGTTCTTTCAAAACAAGACCAATGATCCTTCTTTTCTACTCAAGGGACATAAGGGCTATAAAGAACCAAAGGAACTGTCTATGGCACACTACTAGTTAACTGGAAAAGCATTAATAGGTCTACAGAACATCTAAAAGACGACTACCATGATGTAAACTGATGTAGATGGTTGTAAAGGTGATGTAGATTAAATACTTTCTGTACACTTATCCCAATGGAAATCTGTTTGCTTATTTCAAAAGAACACATCACTTCTATACACTAAATGTCAGGCTAAAGGTGGACCATAATCTGGCTTCATCAGACACGTGAAGCACTGATAGCCCTTTTCCACCAAATCAGTTCCAGGGCTGGTTCGGGGCCAGTGCTTAGTTTGGAGCTGGGTTTACTGTTTCCACTAGCAAAGAACTGGCTCTGGGTCAGAAAAACCAGTTCCAGGGTAGCACCAGCTCTTTGCTGGGCTAGAGGAAAGAAACTCTGCTGGGGCGGAGTTGTTAAGACCAACAACAATAGCAAGACCGCGAGAGGGCGCCATTTTGAATGAAGCACCGTAAAGCCAGAAGCAGCAGCTGTACAAACGTGAAGTCATCTATTATTGTTGTTGTTGCTGCTGCTTCTTCTTCGTGGTGTTGTTGCTTCGACGTTCGCGCCAAGGTTTATGCAAACGCAGTGACGTAACTGACGTATACAGGGACGTAATGATGTGGCTCCCCTTAGCACCCCGAGCTATGGAAAAGCAAACTGGTTCTCAGCTGGTTCGCAAGTTGAATGAGTTGTGAACCAGCACCAGCCCCGAACCAGCCCTGGAACTGATTTGGTGGAAAAGGGGTACGAGTGAAAGAGGTCAATGCGAGATGAGATCCTAAGTCTGTTTGTAAAAGTAAAATTATCTAACAAACCAGAATGGGGAGAAAGAGATACAGCTAGACTTCTGAACTGCTGATGAGTAAACATCATGAGGAAGGCGTCTCATCTGCATAGGGCATAATTTTTTCCATTATATTGTTTGGAACGATTGTTATTTTGATTGGCTTAAGAGTCGAAACAAGACCTCATTTTCTAGATACAATCAAAAGAAAGCAGAAATTATTCGAAACAACCCTGAAAAGTTTTGCTGATGGTAGAGTTTGTGACAACCTTTATATTAAAAAAAAAAAAAAAAAACACTAACCAGGATAATTTAAACAATGTTTGTTTAAACTTTTTTTTTTTTAAACACTAGGAACATATTCTTCCTGACAATTAGAAAAGAATCTGTAACTTTTCTACATATACATACACACATCAATACTGTTTATAGAACTAGAGAAGTTGTTTTTGATCTGAATTTGTACGAAATCACAAGAATACGAGTTCACGATACAACCTTCACAACGTTTATCCATTTCTTTTATTTTAAGCCAACCCAAATAATCTTCAAATGCAAAACCCAAAAACAAACAACTTTAATCAAATGAAAGTGCTTTGTTTCCAGTACCTACGTGCAAAACAGTGCTTGCGTCATGTGATGACATCAGTGTCTTTATAAAGCATTGGAAGACAGCGCGCAAAGAACAGAAGACAAGATACCTTTTGTTTTTGGTGAAACAGGTGAGTAACATCATACAGCATCACAATACTGATGACTCAATAAATGTTACATTTTAAAATGTTGACTTACATCAAGCTAAATACTGGAAAATGGGGAGCTCAATAATGATCATAATGACCGATGGAACTGTTGTGATTACATTTCATTGAAAAATGCTCATTAAGAGAGATCTATTAAAGGCATTAATTATTAAGGCTGCAGCATCTTGCAAGGAAAAAAAAAACAAAACACACACACACACAACACCTGTACTGAAATGCAACTAAAGTCCTTCTGTACTCCAAATTCACCTGACATAGCGGATATATCTTATTAGCTAGAAATTAGATAGCTCGGGGGGAAAAAATTACAGTTAACCAAGGCATGTTTAATTAAATTGGTTCAATTTATTGCACAAAAAGAAGTCCTGAAACATCACAGGTTATTAAGAATGCAAACATTTGCTTATACGAAGTTTAGATCATCATGCTTATGTTGTTAATTTTATAAATACAGTATTCACATATAATCTTTTCATTAGAAAATATCCATGTATAATAATTTATCTCCGTCGAGCTCAGTTTCTTGGGTAAAGCTACACTAATGCATGTGAAGTTTGTGGAATTTATTTATTGGTGTTTAAAAGCCAAGTTATGAATTCAGGTTCTTAGTTTGAGTCAAATAGTTTAATTAAAAAAAAAAAAAAAAAAGCATGTATCAATGGACGAGTATCAGTAGAGTTTTATTAGTCTCAGGGTCGATATAGACCACCAGCCACCATGCTTTCCAGAGAATGTGGACAAAACTGCCCCACTAAACTAAAAACCCTATAATTTGTGCTGAATGCATTTCTGCATCCTCAGATCTACTCAGGAATTCTATACTAATATTAAAATCACCAGCATCTTGAACAAACTGTACTACATCTAAAGCAACTAAGGTAGCTTTGAGATACATGAACTGATGTAGCTTGTATAACTTGGCTACATCTACCGTTTAAAAAAGATGAAACGGGACAAAAAAAACCCCAAAACAAACAAACAAACAAAACAATACAGTATTATTTAAATGATTTCAGCAAAACAGTGAAATTTATAGCGGCAGACAGAACTTCCTGTCTTTATGATTTTGGGTCATATTAATGAATGTTTTCGTTGCATTAATGGAGCTTAATTTTTTTAGTTGATTTTCTGTTTAAAATTAGAGTAAAGTGTAGGATTTGCTAATCCTCTCTTTTATTCCTATGTTTGCTTTTTTGGATAGTAGAAGTTTGATATCGGCTTTTCAATATATCTGCCAAAAAGCTATAAAAAATAAAATAAAATAAAAATCAATCACCACAACACCTTTCATTTGACCTTTCAGAAGGACCAAACAAAAGCTGTGATAATCAAAAGGTCAGTTTTCTTAAAATAAACACCACTTACTCGATATCGAATCTGTAGCCTTGACGAACCACGAAGTGAATTTCGTTTCTTTTTATCTGCTGATTATCTTCCGATACCACAAAGTTATAACGATGTTTCTCTTATTTCGTTTCTGGTTCTGATTGGTTCCAAAGTTTATCAAAAAGTAGAACGGGTAATCGAACTTGATCAGGACAAGTGCTGACTGGTTACGAAGTTTCGCTGCTGTTCACCACTTGTTCTTGTGCACCATTGATAGTGTGAGATCAACTGTTCGTCTCGTGAGATCACGATTCGCTGTTCTGGTGATTGTAATGCTTATGTGCACATGCAGTGCACTATTGCGACACTCTGGGTGCGATTTGCTGGGGGGGATGGTGGGGATCATCCCCCCCTCTGGTTTTTATCTCTGCTGAAAAAAAATCCTCGGGGACAACCCCGTCAATAAAACAACCAAACCAAAAAAAAAAAAAAAAGTTGACATGACAGGCATGTTGTGACACAGTTTTCTATGGTCTACATTGCACTCACTTTCAAAATGACCCGAAGTGGCAGCTTTGATGTTCACGAACGTCCCCAGCAAATAGATACATTGTAGATAATAACAATATCTTTGCGTTCTATGCAGGGATGCAAACAGCGCGCCTTTTGGCGGATGCCGCCTTTTTCACGGCCGATTTTTTTTTAGGGGGGGGGCGTTGGAGTGTCTGATTATAGTTTCAAAGTAAATTCTGTATTAAAATTACTAAATAAGCAAATCCGTTACAGTCCATGAAACAGGAAGTATAAGGATGAAAAAAAAACAGTTTAAATCGGAAAGCTGCGCACAATGTGAACTGCGCCATCAGAGCAAACTGTTCATTTAGTATTCATGTACTTTAGTGATTTTCGAGTCACTGTCCATTTAATCCGGAGGGAGAGAAACATCACAGCAACGCGACAGGCAATGCGAACTTTGTTGTGTTAGTGTTCGTGTATTTAGTCAGAGAGATAGGAAGATGAATTTACTATCTCTGGTTTAGTGTTCGTTTTCATTTAGTGTTATTCATTTGATATCATCAGATGTTATTGAGCTGTTAGCCTATTGTTACCTTAATTTTGTGACGTTTCATGATTTAAAAAAAAAAAAAAACATCCCTCCTTTTGGTTTTTTGACAAATCGCACCCTGGCGACACTCATTCTTACAACACAACGACATAGTGGTTACTGCCTTGCTTTGCCTCTATGAGGCAGTAGCCACAAAAATTAAATAATTCAATAAAAAGGCAAAAAAGTGATGGAAAAATGGAGGAGCACAATTCAATTCCTGCCTGAAATCAGGCTCATGAGTCATTGTGTTTTATTCTACAGGTTTGAAAGAACAGCAAGATGAGGCTCAGCGTGATCTTCTTGGCTGTAATGTGCTGCTTGGTGGATCTGAGGCTTTCTACAAGCGCACCCTCAACCTTTAACTCCTTCCTGAATACTTCCACATCAAACAGTTCAACCCATACTGGCTGCGTTTCATCATTCACCACCAACGGGGCTCCGTCCACTATCTTCACCTGTTCAGGTGGAAACGTTCGGCTCTTTCTTGTAGTGCCCGTCGTCCTCTTCATTCCACTGCTGATGAAGTAGCGGCTCGGACACAAACCGGCCATCTATCACACCGGCTCAGGAAGTAATGAATGCTCCAAACCTTCAGGTTGCCTAATGAGAATCTAATAACCAAGTAGACTGGGTGGATGGAATACTTTTTTTGTTTCAGTCTGAATAAAACCACAAATCACTTTTTTTCCTTCTCTCTTGCCTAAAGGGAACATGCTTTACTATCATTTGTATTTATACGATCTTTTCGCTTTTAATGTGCTTAAACTAAATGGTAACACGCAATTAAGAATGAAGTACCTGTTGAACTACTTGATGCTGTTTATATACTGCTCTTTCCAAACAAGTCCATCAATCCTTCCCATCACCAACAGGAACATGAGAAGCTTGGGTGAACCTTCTACAGAAATTTCTATGGTGCATCGCTTGTCAACTCAACGACCGTTAACACCAGTGCATCCAAAAGAACTTTATTAAAATGTGATTCTTGATGTAAATGGTTGGTTATTTCAAAAGAACATACCATTTCTATAGATTTTCTTTCAAATTAAATGTCATGTCATGTAGATGAACCAAAATTTGGTTTATATGCAGCTTAATCACACATCAGACACACCAAGTAAATGAGGTCAATGCATGATGATACCAAGTCCATTTGTAGCCTTCTCCTCACCATTCTAGCAGCTCAGACACAAACTGGTGATCTATCAAAGTGGCTCAGCAAGTGATCAATGCTCCATATCTTCAGACCAACTCGATAACATCGTCTGCTAAATGCCTGTAATGTAATGTAACTAATAATCTAATAACGGAGTAGATTGGGTTGAAGGAATCCTTCTCTGTATCCTTTCCTTTTATTTATTTTCTACTTTTCTGTAACTGATCAAAAGAGACCTTTTTTTTTTGTATACACTTATGAGACCTTCAGGTTTTAGTCCTGCAATGTTAGCATGAAATAAAAAGTCTTATAACTCTGAAACTCACTGTCCTGACACTCTTGCATCAGCAACCCTTCTGAAATCAAAATTCTCCATTTAAAAATAAATAAATAAATAAATAAATAAATCTCATTCTTGGAGATCTTTAGTCATTTGGAAAATTTACTAACAGCACATTTGCATCCAAAAAATTAGATTAAAAACATTTATTTAAAAAAACAAACAAACAAAAAAAACAACAACTTGTATTTAATTGGTTGGCTGTAAACATTTGCTTTCCTTACCTTCTTACCTGTGGCGTTCCTCAAGGAGCCATTCTAGGCCCTGACTATATTTCCCCCATTACAGATGATATACAGATGTATCTGTCTCTAAAATTAAATGATGTGTTCCTTGAAAAAGCAGCAAAACCAAGTTTGAAGGGCATGAAAAAAAAAATTCAAGCTAAATGGAACCAAAAACTAGGGTCACATCATTTGATCCACTTTTTTTCAATCCACCTTTCAGAAAATCAAGGGAACACAAAGCAAGAGTGCATTAAAAAGAGACTTTTTTTTTTTTAAACCAAAAATTCTAATTAAATAACATTTCAGTCCATATTTAACAAGTCACACTAATGTTTAACAAGTCAAACTCAGGGTAGACAGGGTCTAAAACCAAGCATCAGACTAACAGCACAAACGAAACGACTAAGTATTTATTTATTTATTTAGCCAAGCAGTCTTGGCTTCAATACAGGTTTCTCTTTTGAAATACTATGAAAATAAGAAGAGATGGAGCATGTGTATAAAACTGTATAAAACTAAAACCTGTTAAAACCAAATAACGACCTATCTGGAGGTTACCCATCACACAAACACACTTATGAACCTTGATATTTACCATCTTTGTGTGCCTAAGAAGCTCGCGAGCTCTGAATAAGATGAACTCGGATCACCGAATTACTGCAGACTGGCAAATTCATCAACGTTGCTCACGGACCATGAAAAACTCTTACCTGCGGGTGACGTAGTAGAAGACGGGGTTGCCGTTCTTGGACGTTCCCGCTTGGTAGAAAATGTTGAGGGTTTTCAGTGCTTTGAACTCTTCTTTTTCGTGGACCTGGTGCCTGGTGAGAAAAGTAAAAATTAACCATGGGCTTCCCTGCAACTCTGGAAGAAGACAACGACGACGACATTATATTTAAACATATATTTAAGTAACCTTTCAAACTGTTTTATTGCACGTTCATTATCGGGAATACAGGAGCATTTATTGTGAATACAAATCTAACAAAACCGTGTCACGGTGAAGGCATGTGGAATCGTTCAGATTCAGTGGGATTTCTGAGTTTGTTTTTTTTTTTTTTTAAGAAATAATCAGATCCCAAGTTCTGATTTAACTCACCACACAGCATCTACAGTATATCTCAGTTTTATCAGTTTGAGCTTCTCGTCGAGGTGCAAATGTGGACAAACCATCATCTTGTTTAACTAGACAGACCCCTGCAAAAGTATTGGAACAGGAGGCCAGTTGTACCATTTTTGATGAACACTTAAGACATTTGGGTTTGAGAGTAGAAGATGAATATAAGAATATAGATCAGAAGTTCAGCCTTCACTTCCTGATATTTACATGTAGAACTTCGGACATGGAACCTTTAATATGAACCCACTCGTTTTTCAAGTGATCAAAAATAATGGAACAATTAATGCAAGCTCATGGGTCAAACACGGTGGCGGTAGTGTCATGGCTTGGGCTTGCTTCTGGAACAGTCTTGATAATCCTTACTTATTTATCAACGATATTTAAACAGGCGGTCCAATTCAGCTAAGGCTGGTTTAAATGGAGGTCTGTAATACAACTAAATAACGTATACTGCATAAATATGTGAATAAATATGAACAAAAACTAGAGGCTGTGAATGCACATGCATCCAAACTAACTACACAAATGAAGTCTGAGACTTTTCTTGAATTTAGGGGAAAATGCTTCTTTTCTCAAATTACTCGGAAGTGTGTTCCACACTTTAGCCCCATTTAAGTGAAAAGAACTATAAAACTTATCAGTTTTAGCAAGGGGCAAGTGGAGAAGATCTTCATTTCGAGTAGTATGTGTGTGTAAATCACGTGAGTAGCAAAAGTCATGTAAAAAGATAAGCAGGCGCAAGGCCATTTAGGCACTTGAAAATTTGTAAGCAATTTTGATATTTCCTGTGAGATTCTAATGATGGCCAACTAAAAATGTGACCGATTTCATGTTGCTTCACGCTTTGAAGTTTTTCCACAACCATCCCAGACAGCTAATCAGTAATCAAACAGGGGAAGTATCACGGTGTTACACAAAGTGATACAAACTTCACGAGAGATGACCTTACGGGCTTTCCGGAACATCCCCAACCGAGATGAGATTTTGGTGGAAATGTGGTCAATATGGTCATTCCAAGAGAGGGTTGGATCAAACATAACACCAAGACACTTGAATTGATAAACTCTACAACCCCAATTCCAAAAAAGTTGGGACAAAGTACAAATTGTAAATAAAAACGGAATGCAATAATTTACAAATCTCAAAAACTGATATTGTATTCACAATAGAACACGGACAACATATCAAATGTCGAAAGTGAGACATTTTGAAATTTCATGCCAAATATTGGCTCATTTGAAATTTCATTACAGCAACACATCTCAAAAAAGTTGGGACGGGGCAATAAGAGGCTGGAAAAGATAAAGGTACAAAAAAGGAACAGCTGGAGGACCAAATTGCAACTCATTAGGTCAATTGGCAATAGGTCATTAACATGACTGGGTATAAAAAGAGCATCTTGGAGTGGCAGCGGCTCTCAGAAGTAAAGATGGGAAGAGGATCACCAATCCCCCTAATTCTGCGCCGACAAATAGTGGGGCAATATCAGAAAGGAGTTCGACAGTGTAAAATTGCAAAGAGTTTGAACATATCATCATCTACAGTGCATAATATCATCAAAAGATTCAGAGAATCTGGAAGAATCTCTGTGCGTAAGGGTCAAGGCCGGAAAACCATACTGGGTGCCCGTGATCTTCGGGCCCTTAGACGGCACTGCATCACATACAGGCATGCTTCTGTATTGGAAATCACAAAATGGGCTCAGGAATATTTCCAGAGAACATTATTTGTGAACACAATTCACCGTGCCATCTGCCGTTGCCAGCTAAAACTCTATAGTTCAAAGAAGAAGCCGTATCTAAACACGATCCAGAAGCGCAGACGTCTTCTCTGGGCCAAGGCTCATTTAAAATGGACTGTGGCAAAGTGGAAAACTGTTCTGTGGTCAGACGAATCAAAATGTGAAGTTCTTTATGGAAATCAGGGACGCCGTGTCATTCGGACTAAAGAGGAGAAGGACGACCCAAGTTGTTATCAGCGCTCAGTTCAGAAGCCTGCATTTCTGATGGTATGGGGTTGCATTAGTGCGTGTGGCATGGGCAGCTTACACATCTGGAAAGACACCATCAATGCTGAAAGGTAGATCCAGGTTCTAGAGCAACATATGCTCCCATCCAGACGACGTCTCTTTCAGGGAAGACCTTGCATTTTCCAACATGACAATGCCAAACCACATACTGCATCAATTACAGCATCATGGCTGCGTAGAAGAAGGGTCCGGGTACTGAACTGGCCAGCCTGCAGTCCAGATCTTTCACCCATAGAAAACATTTGGCGCATCATAAAACGGAAGATACGACAAAAAAGACCCAAGACAGTTGAGCAACTAGAATCCTACATTAGACAAGAATGGGTTAACATTCCTATCCCTAAACTTGAGCAACTTGTCTCCTCAGTCCCCAGACGTTTACAGACTGTTGTAAAGAGAAAAGAGGATGTCTCACAGTGGGAAACATGGCCTTGTCCCAACTTTTTTGAGATGTGGTGTTGTCATGAAATTTAAAATCACCTAATTTTTCTCTTTAAATGACACATTTTCTCAGTTTAAACATTTGATATGTCATCTATGTTCTATTCTGAATAAAATATGGAATTTTGAAACTTCCACATCATTGCATTCCATTTTTATTTACAATTTGTACTTTGTCCCAACTTTTTTGGAATCGGGGTTGTACTTCAGGTCTTATTGCATGCCGTGACACAAAAAGTGGTAACCTTGGCAAGCCTTTGATGTGTACCTATAAGCGTTTTCTTGGTTTTGGAGTAGTTAAGGAATAAAAAAAATCATCATCAAGCCAGTTTATAGCAGAGCTCCTGTGCAGGCCTTTGGCCTACACAAGTGGAGCCCCATAGGCATAGAGTGTGGATACACAAAGAAAATCGAGTTGTTTTCTGATGGTTTTGGTGCTGTGCGTGCCTGTCACCACAGGAAACCCAACAACTAGTGAAGCGAGTAGTGAGGTGTGAAGTAGAGTAGTAGTTGGGACAGTAAAGTAGTGAGTAGCTTGTCGCTGTTGTCGCCCGACGTCGCTGTGTGTTGCGTACTCGCGTGCCTGCCATCACAGGCAACCCAATCATGGCGGGAAAATCTCCATGCACGACACGCGTGCGTCATGCCTGAATTTATTTATTTTTTGCCGATTCTTGATTAAAAATAAAAAATCTGATTCCTCCTTCTTCATTCTACTTTTTGGATAAAAGTCGATAGAATGGTAAAGAAATAAAACAAAAGAGGCTGGCTATGATATAAGAAAATTCTACAACCCAGAAACAGATGGGAGCGCCGCCTTTAGGCAGTGCCTAAATCTATATACTAATATTATCAAGGTCTCTAGGTAAGAGAGATTCAATTTCTGCAATGGAGATACTACTGAGAAAAAAAAAAAAAGCAAAGTATCATCAGCAAACAGCTAAATGTCACAGTTCTGGACTACAGGCAGCAGATCATCGATATATACTATGAAAAGCAGTGGGCCAAGTATGGAACCCTGTGGAACACCAAAGTGAATAAACTGCGGGTCAGAGCCAACACCATTAATTGATGATGATGTAACTCATGATGGGAGCAGCAGAATGAATTCACAAGTCCAAAGAAATATTCTGGCTGACAATTTACAGAGAATCTAACTGCGAGGAACTTCATTATGCAGCAAGACAATAACCCCCCCCCCAAAAAAAGCCTACACAACAACAAAGGACTTCATCAGGGGAAAAACGTGGAAGGTTTTTGACTGGCCAGTTGAACCACCCAAAACATACATCAACCCCATCGCAAACTTTCTGCAGCGAATATAAACATACCCAAGGTAAAAAGTGAACATGAAAGCGAATAATGGAATGTTACATGAGGTAACTAATCCAGTATCTGTGTTAAGAGCTTCCTTACCTGGTCATGAACTCTTCAAACTTGGAGGTGGTGAGGTTCAAACTGGACCAGTGCGTGTCAGCTACCGGTTTGTGTTCAGGAGGTCCAAGGTAGGCCAAGAGAGTCGCCATCTTGTCAAAGGGACGTCGACCCACTGCTTTATGATCCCTGAAGAATTACAAAATAAACTATTTGTTATTAAAGCAAAGCTGCTTTGTGTTCTAAGACCAGCAACAAAACACTGATCCAACGGATCATCAATTAAACTAAAGAGACTACGATGAACACAATCATCCTGTTCAACATTCTCACTCACACACACACACTTCCTCTACTTTATATTCTCATTTTATATGTATTACTCTTATTACTGCTACTGAATTAAGCAGCAATGCTGTATATACTTTAAATGACAGGTGAACGTTCCACTGACAGAAAAGAAAAAGCCAAAGTTGGTGACATTTCCAAGTCGCAGTGGGTGATTCATCAAAAGAAAAAAAAAAATAAAAATAATCACACCACAATACTCAAAAGACTTCAGGACTGAGTTTCCACATAATATCAACTGCTTCCAGTCAGTTTGCAAATTAAAACATATGCAAGTCTGTAGAAACATTATTCAATTTAATATGACCACCGAGCAGAAAAGTCGTCCACGGACTTAAATTCAGTATCTCATTCTCATCTCATTATCTCTAGCCGCTTTATCCTGTTCTACAGGGTCGCAGGCGAGCTGGAGCCTATCCCAGCTGACTACGGGCGAAAGGCGGGGTACACCCTGGACAAGTCGCCAGGTCATCACAGGGCTGACACATAGACACAGACAACCATTCACACTCACATTCACACCTACGGTCAAGTTAGAGTCACCAGTTAACCTAACCTGCATGTCTTTGGACTGTGGGGGAAACCGGAGCACCCGGAGGAAACCCACGCGGACACGGGGAGAACATGCAAACTCCGCACAGAAAGGCCCTCGCCGGCCATGGGGCTCGAACCCGGACCTTCTTGCTGTGAGGCGACAGTGCTAACCACTACACCACCGTGCCGCCCTAAATTCAGTATCAATAACTCAAATTCTGTATCAGTTATTTATCAGGATATCTATGATGTATGAGTAAATGCACAATAAATGGAGCAAAAATAAATAAAATAAGGAGTTTTCACTGAATTAAATGTGCAGAGATGCAGAGTTTGTAATCCTTCTTTCCTTTCTAGAGGTTGTTTTTGCTGATGCACAGATTTCTCATGAGTCACCAGGATTTGCATGTCAGACGGAGGATTTCTTTGCGCTACCCCTTGCAGTAAAAAAAAAAAAAGTGCTTTTGAAAGTTGTAAATTTTCAGCAAATTACCCGGGAGTTTCTTGCTTCACTGTGGATCTTCATCATATTCTCCTTCTCTCTCTCTCCCCGTTTTCCTCCGTCACCCACAAATTCCATTCATATAATGGATGGTGATGTTCAACTTTGTTATATGTAAACATCTTCCAATTGGCCATACAGTGCATGACAGATAGCATTATACCATAAGTAATGAGCACCTATAGTTAACTGAACGCCATTTTCTAAATTTAAAATATGTTTGAATAGCAATGACAAAAAAAAAAAAAAACCAAAAAAAATCATTAAGTTGACAGACTACATTTTTTTAAATGATAAATATCAGAATGAATTTCTACCAGTTGATCGCTGATATTCTTGCAATTTTTTTTTTTATAATGGAACATCTTTCAAAAATGTCATTTTAACATTTTAAAGATTTCATCTAATTAAATACACATACATTTATATGCTTAAAATTATTAAAATATATTTCTTTGACTATGAAGGCACTCTAAAGAGTGAGTTTTGTGTGTTAGATGATCAGTTCTTCATTGTTTAAATCAAGAAATCAAAGTGTGTTCTTATTAAAAAAAAAAAAAAAAATAATAATAATAATAAAGTCTAATGCTGATACTCCACACCGAATCCAACATTTTGGAAAATTCCTCTGTATTAGGCTTCTAACTAGGGACAGGAACAATTACGCAGAATTTCATGAATGACCGTCATCTACGGTACAAACAGAGAGATTTGTTTTTGAATACGATTTGGAGTAAAACAGCTTTACTGTATAATGCATGATTAAATAGGGTTTATACAGTTAAGAAAGGAAACTGACGTACATCATCATGACACAAACTGACGCATCAGGAAATGAGATTTCGAGGATATACGTCATGACCTCGCTGTGAAGTGGGCGGAGCTTAACAATTTCAAAGTTTCAGATGATGTAGTGGTTGTGAGAGGATTAATACTGTTTTTCTGTTGAGTTTTCATATTTTGTTGCGAAGAGGAGGAGACGTGTTCTAGATGCAAATTCTCCTTGTAGTGTCTCCACCAAAATTAAAAAAAAATTTCCATTATTTTTTGACATAAAACCATTTCTTTCGATCATGCTGAATTGGAAAACACAGACAGGAGTAGTTTGCGAAATATCATTTGTTTGTTAGATCTCAAGTGAAAAGCCGTCCAAGACCCAATCTGAATAACAAATACCCACGGCCAGAAATGACCCAAATTGGAGGCATTGGCATCTGCTAATAGTCTATGCTGATGCTGCGTTTGCATTCACATTTACATCTGTGTGAGCAGCCTCAGTGTGAGCAGCCTCAGAACACTGTGTCCCAAAAGCCCAAGCTGAAATTAAAAATACGTAAGCTTATCAGAACATACAGTGTATTCCAATTAAACACAAAACTCCACGTCTGGTCTGAACGGACGTAAACATATGAAGCACCTGTTGCTGGAGAGGTACTGGCCGATCTTCTCCTGGTTGTTCCACAGCAGCCGGTGCAGAGCGAGCACATTGCCGTCACTGATAAACGACAGGCTGTGGTTCACCGAGTCGCTGGTAGGGCAGTCAGATGCAATATCCAAGAAAAATCTGATGGGGGGGGGGGGGGGGGAGAGAAAAGAAGTATAAACAACTTTAATCACTCTCTCACACACACACACACACACACACACACACACACACACACAGTACTGTGCAAGAGTCTTAGGCACCCTATTTTTTTTTTTTCATACAAAAACTTTGTTCTAAATTTCTATTTTATGACTTCTACATTATGAAATCAGTACAAAAACATTTTAGAGTTTCAAACGTTTGTTTTCCAGCACAAAATTAAATGTTACAGGAAAAACAAAAAGGTTGTATCTGAGCAGAATAGTACATTACAAGAGATCACATTTTAGATTAAAAAAAAAGAAAAAAAACATAATGAAGGCTGCTGGGTTTTGGTGCAAAATTAAGAAGCAAGTGTGACAAAGTGTCCAGAAGAACTGGGACTGGTTCTGGGAGATGCTCAGTAAAACCTACAGCTTCATTTTGTTTGAGTGTTTTGTCTGCCGGTTGTGGTGTCGCTCCGGACCCAGTTTTGGGCATCGGTTCCCTCCAGGCCTTGGTTTGCTGTGGGTGATGCCTGTGCTCCTTGCTATGGACTGCAGTGAGCTCGTTGCTCATTTTAACATCGTGGTTGTCTAACGCTCTGTGCAGCAGTGCTTTAGTGCTTGGAGTGATGTTCCGAGCGATGTTGCTCGGTGGCGTCGTGGCGACTGTGCAGGCGGTTTGGGACATACCAGCGCTCCGCATGGCGGTGCATCTGTGCTCGCTTTGTGGATCCATGGCGTGGTGTCCCGAGTGATGTTGCCCGGCGGCGGTGCGGCGGCTGTACTGGCAGTGGGTGGTGGGATGGTGGGACTGTGGCCGCTACACCATTGGAATGACATCCTGACCTCTATTTAGGGGACTCCCCCATAATTGTAAAGCAACCTTGGGTTTTGAGAAAGGCGCTATATAAATTGAACTTATTATTTCCTTAAAAAACTGCACTCACTGTACCTGAGACTACTATTTTTTATTTTTATTAAAACAAAGGGTCGTCTCATACCAAATACTGACTTTGCTTCATTTATTATAGCTTACTGCTTATAGTATTTTTTTCCATGTTGAAACAATTCATTTCATTATTTTTTAAGCCATTTTTGGTCTCCAGCATTTCTTTACATATGCCTAAGATTTTTACACAGTATTGTACACACACACACTTTATATTATTTTTATGGACATGTATAAAATCGATGTGTGTGTGTGTATATACACTGTACAAGTTTTTGTGCTTCTAGAATCCTGTAAATGAGGAATAAAAGACTTAAGGGAACGCTGTTAAAGAAAAATAATCAATCAATGAATCAATCAGGCAATAGCAGGATGGTGTGAGGCAGGCTGGTAGGAAGTGGCGTTACCACTATCACCTAAACCGGATTGTTTTCCTATAGCTGCATGTCCTGAAGTGCTTTATTCCTCTCATCCCACAGCAATTTGGCACCAATCATTTTTTTAAATCAAATAATGAATGGCACATCATACTTTTTATCCGTTTATAATTATATTTAAGATGTGCATCATCCACAAAACAAGTTAGTTCCTGTTATCACTTACAGTCTAGCTCTAAACATCACCAATTCCCCCCCGTTTGTTATGTTCCCAAAGCTCAGTTTGTCATGTTACTGAGAAACAGGAAGCTCTTCTGTCCCATGATGGAAAGCTTTCTGACTGTTACAAAGCCCTGACACTGGAGACTCCTTCCATAAATGGTGAATAAACATTTTCTCCTGGCAGAAAACGTCACCATATCAATGAGCATACGTTTTTCGTTGTTAAACCCATTTTTAATCCTTCTATATGGAAATGCTTAAAAGATAGCATGACATTTAATTTTTCTTGCTGGCGTACTTTCTGGCTGCTTCGAAATTGCTCTTGACGTAGTCGTTGAAAGATCTCATGTGTTCCTCCTTTGTGAACAACACGTGGTTGGCGATGCTCTGCAGAATCTGAGCAGAGAAAGTTGGGAAAGAAGAGGAGTCATAAGAACATGGCGGTCATATCTTTAGGCGTGTCATGCACCTGTGTAATAAACAGTCTTTGGCTAATTTTACAAAATAGTTTCGGGGACAATACTGTAGAATTAGAAAATGTAAACAAACAGGCAAGTAAACAGAAAATCTAGAAATAAGCATAAGGCATACTAGATGATTATTTATAACAAAATCGTAGGTCATGCGGCCGCCACGTGACTGACTTTATGGTAAAGTTCCTAGAAGGTGTCCAGGTGTTTAAAGTGGTTCGAAGACGTGAAATCTAACTAACCATCATGAACATCTGCTGAAAAAAAGTGCCCTCAAACCTTGGACATGAGTTTGAGTCCTCGCTCTATTCTCGGAGAAGGTTTCTTATCCAGGATCCCGGCCTCGTACGGAGAGACGATGGCTGGGTTGATGAAACGTAGAAACATGGCGCTGCCCACGGCGCCGATGCTATTCTGAGGGAAACGCTGACTCACAACCTGAGACCGGAGAGAAATCAGACACGAGAGAAATCAGTTAACTGATTAAACAAGCAACGTCCAGTTCGGACAGCGTGACCGAGATGAGCTTCAAGGAGCTGCAGCTTTGTGCAGAAGTTGTCAGTAAGTTTAATTAATAAATAAATAAATAAATAAATAAATATTTCTTTATTTATTAAGGGGAAGAAAATAATTTGGAAATAAATAAATTAAATAATGGGACTTTTTTTTAAATCAGTAAAATAAATGTATAATAAAGTAAGCAAGTAATCAAATAAATAAATTTAAATTATTGAGGTAAGCCAAAGAACAGGGATCACTGATAGATAGATAGATAGATAGATAGATAGATAGATAGATAGATAGATAGATAGAGCAAGAAAGTAAACAAATCTATTTATTCAGTATTTATAAGGCATTTGTATTTATAATAAATAAAAAAAAATAGTAAATAAATAAATTTAAAAAATTTTATTTTTAGACAGACAGACAGACAGACAGACATTAGCCATGGCAATGAATCATGTTTTAATGCAAATAATTAGTGCTTCTTAGGAACTTAGTTAGTTAGTTAGTGAAGAAAAAGAAAGCAAGGTGGTTAAAGTCCACTGGTTACACAGAGGAATGCACTCTTTAACCTTTTATTAGATAAGACCAGGCAAGAGGGAATGATGAGTGCGAGAAGGGTGGGAACGTCAGTCAGGAAAGAGACTACTCCACTCGCGATGCCATTATTACAGGGAAACAGGTGAGCCTACGCAAATACGGCCTTTGGGAAAGCACTCCGTGTTACAGCTTCAGGAGGAATACGGTAGGTAGGAAGGTAGGTAGGTGAACAAGGTTAGTTTAGTCCTCCAGGAGAGATGAGATGCTTTTATTTACAAAAGAAGAGCAGCAGCGAAGGAGTGATCTCACTGAACTTACTGATTTTATTCCTCCTCCTTTTTTACTTTCCTTTTTCTCTTTAACTGTGGCTTTATGCAGTAGAGAGTAGCAAGTAGCCTACAGAATACAAAAAAGGGGTACAACCAGGTCACAGCAAACAGACACACCAACACCCAACCACATGTCAAATACGTGTCTGAAATAAGCCTCACAACACGGTGCACATCACGCTGGAGGCTAGAGACTGACTGATGAGTCGGGGGGGGGTTTCACCTGGAACAGGCAGTGACACACACTCCTCAGCTGGGGTGGGAATTCACTCGAGGAGTTAATGATGGCCAGGAAGAAGCGGTTCGTCATGGTCAGCAGGTTACGCTGGTTGTCCTCCAACACTTCATTGTGGTCCAGTCTAGGAAAAAGAAATTTTGTTGCGTGTCTAAATAAATAAATAAAAAAGGCGAGTGGACGATCATATACATCACGATTCCATGATACACAACATGCATCACGATATACAGGTTTCCGCTCAAGCTGCCAGAAATACAGCTGTAAGGCATGAAGAACTGTTATAGTCATAAACTTGTGCATTATTAATAAACATAATATGTTTATGTTAAAAATTATATTTGAAATAATCTTGAAAATATATACATTTTTAAACAGTCAATTAAAAAAAAATGACGTCACTGTATGCATGATATCGTGGAAAAATGCACTGCGAGACAATTTATCATGATATCGATACTGCATCATCATATTGCAGAGCCCTAAATGTAGTTATAATACAATTATACATTATTAACTAATTAAACCAGGGGTCATTAGCTACATTTATACAGAGACCAATAATCTGAGGATAATTTTTTCATCTCATTATCTCTAGCCGCTTTATCCTGTTCTACAGGGTCGCAGGCAAGCTGGAGCCTATCCCAGCTGACTACGGGCGAAAGGCGGGGTACACCCTGGACAAGTCGCCAGGTCATCACAGGGCTGACACATAGACACAGACAACCATTCACACTCGCATTCACACCTACGGTCAATTTAGAGTCACCAGTTAACCTAACCTGCATGTCTTTGGACTGTGGGGGAAACCGGAGCACCCGGAGGAAACCCATGCGGACACGGGGAGAACATGCAAACTCCACACAGAAAGGCCCTCGCCGGCCACGGGGCTCGAACCCGGACCTTCTTGCTGTGAGGCGACAGCGCTAACCACTACACCACCGTGCCACCCAGAATAATTTTCTGTTTAACAATATTGCAAAGCTGAAGTCTTGAATATAGATAAATTCAGGTGCAAAAGTTTGCATCCCCCATGGCTTTTTTTTTTTTTTTTTAATTATTGCAGTGAGAGATCCATCCTTTATCTGTAGCCGCTTACCCTGTGCAGGGTCGCAGGCAAGCTGGAGCCTATCCCAGCTGACAACGGGTGAGAGGCGGGTACACCCTTGACAAGTCGCCAGATCATCGCAGGGCTGACACACAGACCTACAGTCAATTTAGAGCCACCAATAAGCCTAACCTGCATGTCTTTGGACTGTGGGGGAAACCGGAGCACCCGGAGGAAACCTACACAGACACGGCGAGAACATGCAAACTCCACACAGAAAGGCCCTCGCCGGCCGCTGGGCTCAAACCCAGGACCTTCTTGCTGTGAGGTGACAGTGCTAACCACTACACCAGCGTGCCGCCCACACTGAGAGATGTTCATATTAATTCAGTAGATGTTACATGATCAGCTGGTACTTCCTTGCCTGGTACTCTGTCTGCTATCAGTCTACTACAGTCCATGTGGCTGAGCATGGAAGAGTCACATGCTCCAGGTTTTCTGCCTCAGTGCTGCCACCTTCTGCTGCTTTCGAGATTCATTTGAAAGCTACAGAGTTAAGTGTGGAAGTAAATTTCTTAAGAATGTCAATTTTTTTTTAGCACTCAAGACCAAAATTGTACTTTTTAATACATTTCAGATCCATGACATCTGGAGCACTTTACGGCAGGGAAAAATTTGTCAGAGGATGTTTAGGCTATGGAAGTGGAGTGAATATTTCAGAGATATTTAATTTTTTTTATTTATTTATACATGATCAGCGGCACGGTGGTGTAGTGGTTAGCGCTGTCGCCTCACAGCAAGAAGGTCCGGGTTCGAGCCCCGGGGCCGGCGAGGGCCTTTCTGTGCGGAGTTTGCATGTTCTCCCCGTGTCCGCGTGGGTTTCCTCCGGGTGCTCCGGTTTCCCCCACAGTCCAAAGACATGCAGGTTAGGTTAACTGGTGGCTCTAAATTGACCACGAGTGTGAATGTGAGTGTGAATGGTTGTCTGTGTCTATGTGTCAGCCCTGTGATGACCTGGCGACTTGTCCAGGGTGTACCCCGCCTTTCGCCCGTAGTCAGCTGGGATAGGCTCCAGCTTGCCTGCAACCCTGTAGAACAGGATAAAGCGGATAGAGATAATGAGATGAGATATATATGATCCAAAAACCTGCTCTGACTATATAAAGAAGTTTTTTTTAGTCTTCATTATTTTGTAAGATTATGCAAAAGTTTTGCACCTGACTGTGTGCAAAACTCGGATCTTTGCATGCGTTTCATGCTCGCGTACATTTGCCTCGCAATGCACACAACCTTGAGGAAAGCAAAGCAAAAGTTCACAAAGTTTCAGAAAATGGCGGATATTTGGTTATGGATTGATCAGAACCATAACCAAAAAGTGTATTAAATCTGATCATCATGCCTACGGCATGTCATTTGAACAGCGACGATGCTACCTGGTGGGATCCACCTCGAAACTGATCATCTGCAACTCAGGAGACGTGATGACCCCACGAAGGAGGGGTTCCAGAAGTTTCTGCAGATATGTAGCACCATAAACCTGGAGAGGATTAAAAAAAAATCAGAAACAAAGAGCAAGGAAGGATTGACATGAAGGGGGGAACCCATCATCATCAAAGATGATTCCTTATGAAAAACGTGGTCCAGTAAAGAGGCTTTTGGGATTTGCATTGCAGCCATGTGTGCTAACCTTAAAACAAAAGGTCATGATTTTACTGGCCAGGCTGTTCCCTCTGAAGAGTGTTTGCATGGAGTCAGCAAGCTCAACCTCCTTAGAAAACATGTTCCACAGCAGCTGGTAGAGCAGGTGACGCGAGTCAAACAGCGTAACCAGAACCCGAGCCAGCTCGTCCTGCCCAGGAAATCAAACACATGACCACATGGAGAGATTAGTAACCAAAAAATAAATAAAAACAAAAACAAACAAACAAAAAAAGAGCCCCCACAAAGACATGTCCATCATAAACACATGATACCTGATTTACTGTTTGTGTTTTCAGGGATTTACATACACAAATACGGCAAAAACCTCATATATTCTAAATCACGTCTAATCGGTTTAGAAAGTGAACAGAAGACATTCCTCTTTTTTTTTTTTTAAGTGTAAAAACCTTAGCAAATGAACATATCTTGAGTATAGTCACATTTCTCTAGTATTTATCTGCCAATTTTAAGCTTGAAATTAGTCTTGAAATAGGCTTATTACAGAATAATCTGATAATATTAAATGAGATTTTCTTTTCTTTTATTCAAAAACACACCTTTGCTTGCCAATATATTTTTTGCAATGTAATAAATTACATAGAACTAATTTCTTAATTCACGACTAGAAATGCACTGAGCTCTTTTAATGATGGAAAAAAAAAACTTCTATTGTAACTTTATTGTATTTTGCATGCACAAAGCCACGATTTTAAAACGTGCTGCATTTTAAGGAGAATTTAGTAAACAAAAACAAGAAGACAGTCATTTATATCCCCCACTCTATATACCAAGTTTCAAGATATTATTTGTCACATTTTTCAAGTTCTGCCACAGGAAACCAACCCTACCTCTTTACACTGACCTCAGCAGCCCATGGCATAAATCCACTGGTCCAGGTGAGCTAAACATTAAAATTTCCCACATTTCTTTGTATCAAAAGGCACATATACATTACTTAATCAACACATATAACAACTGTCAAGACCGTACCACTCATAGTTTTCAAGTTCTGCTCCGGAACACAAACCTACCCCTAAGACTAACCTGAGAGACTAAGTCTGAAATTGTTTCCATGGAAACATGAAAAATTAAAATTTCTCAAATGTCTTAGTATGAAAAGGCACATCTACATCACCTTGTTAACATGTATACCAAGTTCCAAATCCGCATCATGAATAGTTTTGGATATATGCTCCAGAAATGAACATTGCTCTTAGAAACTACCGTAAGTCAAAATCTATATTTTTGAAACGAAAACGTGACCGGACAGACAGACGGACCCCGTTTCTAAAAACACCCCCCCACCCCATCTTACTTTGTGGCAGGGTCCGGCTGTTATAATTGGTTTTTACTGATGATTTAATAATTTTTCAAATCAATCAGTTTCCAAATAAGTTTATCATTTAAATAAATAAATAAATAAATAGCAGCGCTTCTGTCATCAGGAGCTTTTCGGAAGTTATTCCTCTTATACCACAGCAATTTGCCAATGATTCCAATTTTACAATTCACTTCATAAATAATGATTTTTTTAATCAGTTTATTGTTACACCACACTGCATGTGCTATCCCATTGATCACTAGGAATTCAGCACAATAATAAAATTTCTTTGATTCAAACATTTAAAAAGAGACATGATTAGCTCTCGAACAGCGCACTTTCCATCAATACTAATATCAGGGATGTGATTTGGGGCTGGTGAAATTATCTGAAAATTTTAGCCGGGGGTCTGGGGGCCGCAGGCCCCCAGCTGGTCCAGGGCAGCACCCTGGTGGGGGGACAAGGGGGGAAGCCCCCCCGAAGCTCCTGGGTTTTGGAGTTTTCTGACTTAAAAATTGTACTAAAATGGCAAGCAAACACACAAGAAAAAACTTGTCATGATTAACAAATTCAAGCCAATTTAATGGTCAACATGCAACTCTGACACACACACACTCTCGCTCACTCTCTCTCTCACTCGCGCGCGCACACACACTCTCTCTCTCTCGCTTGCATGCGCACGCACTCTCTCTCACGCTCTCTCACTCGCGCGCACTCTCACGTGCGCGCTCTCTCACTCGCGCGCGCGCACTCTCACAATCTCACTCGCGCGCACTCTCACTCACACACACACACTCTCTCTCTCTCTCTCTCTCACACACACACACACACACACACACACACACACACACACACACACACACACTCTCTCTCACTCACACACACACACCCCCCAAAGAACCAGCGCGGCAGGGCCCGCTAGCCCCGCGCCTTGGGACGTAATTCGCCCCGAGGCGAGCCGCGGCGCTCCGCTTAGGTTTCGTTTCTATCCCGGGCTCCAGCCCGACTTTAAACGCTCGTAGCTCGGGCAGGGGAGGTCCCAGTATCCCCAAACTTGACAGCCAGAGACCTCTGCCCTCTCCCCGAAGAACGAAATCGCTGAACAAATGTCTCAGTCTCATGTCCAACGTCTGTAGCAACCTCTTTCTCCAACCATTCCCAGCGGGACTTGTTTTTCACTATTCTGTCGATTTCTTTAACTCGATTTGCATCTTTACGCTCGATCACGGAGGCTGCCATCTTTCAACTCTGTTTGAAGCGAGCTTACGTACAGCTATCTAACAAGCGCGTTCATTGGTTGTTACAGAGCGATGGGCCAATCACGTACCTCGTTTCATCTCAATGACGTAATTGCGTAAATGACGTAATTACGTCAATGAGATGAAACGAGGTACATGATTGGCCCATCGCTCTGTAACAACCAATGAATGCGCTCACTTCAAACAAAGAGTTGAAAGATGGCAGCCTCCGTGATCGAGGAGTAAAGATGCAAATCCGAGGCTGCCATCTTTCAAACAAAGTTGGAACGAATAGGATACAAATGTGGATTTGAGGGAAAAATCGGAAACATTTTTTTTTCAAGTTTTGAGGTGAAAAAAGCGGAATTCTGCGAATTCGCGGAAAAATCACATCCCTGTAATATGTCAGCTTTAATTGTTGGAATCTACTTTGGGGTTTTTGAAACAGGCCAAACTGAAGATTTTGTACTTTGGCTGCTGTGACCTAAACAGCATGGTAATTAGTACCGACCCACTGAGAACAAGGCACCACATTGGCCAGCGCCATGGCGATGGGTAGCTCTCCCTGATCGCCCATCATGGTGACGAGCTCGACGAGCCTCTCGAAGCGGTCAGCCAGCACCGTCTCAGCCAGCGTATCAAACTCGGTGCCCTGCTGCAGAATTTTGGTGAGGACCTCCATGAAGGTGGCGCGGGTCTGCAGGTCCTTGTGGTAGCCCAGACCTGACACAGAAACGGAGAGAAAGTCTTACGAACATGTACGCAAAAGGGGGGGGGGGGTTTATATTCCAATATGCAAATCTATCCTGGTATTTCACTGGTTTAATATGGGAAGAGGGTGGGGTTGTTTCTACTAATGCAAATTCAGCAGATGCTATTTTCTTAATGAGGATGGAACTATAGCATTTTGTGGTATATTTGAAGAATTGCAATTTACTCAAACACAAAATATATGTGTTTTTATGCACAAAATACCACAGTCAGGTCTTAATTGTATTTATTCTGAATGAGAAGCTGCTCAAATAAATCCTTGAGCTGTAAATATGTAATAGCAAATGCATGCCGTATTATAATTAAGCAAATATTTTTGATCGGGAAATGCTTAGTTTATGGCAATCAAACTTAGTTTATTTAAATCTGCGAGACATTGTATCATCAAATGATGATAAATATATCAAATAAAATTTTGATTTACTCTTTTACAGTGGAAAACACCTTCCAAAATATGATCATTTACACCCAAATTATACACCAACTGTGAAAGAATAGAACGGTGATGTTGAGGTGACAGGACCGTATACCGCCTCCTTTCTCCGTTTGTTCTGTATGAAGTGAGACGGTGCTCACCGATGGAGTGCATGAGGCCGCTGTCTACATTGGCGTTGAGCAGGTTGGACATGGCAAGCACAGTACAGTGGCGCAGAGACGCCAGGCGTCTTGACATGCCCCGCTTACGGCCGGCCACCTGCTGTCCGTCGTCCTCCGGCTCGCTACAGTCATTCAGCAGGTTCATAAAGAGTGTGAAGTACCTGAGAGGGAAAACAGTGCAGTGGCATAAACAACAATTATCCTGTTCACACACCGTACTCTATTCTCATTCACATGCTAGGAAAAGTACACGCCTAATAAATCATGTTAATTTGGTTAATTGGGCATCATTACTTGCGGACTAAGGCTGGACTAACTCATATTTTACTATGTGTACACACTTGGCGCATCACTTACGTGCGTGTTATACAATGCCAATGCAAATAGTGAAGGCTGTAATGCAGGACGTGGCATGTTTTATAACTCAGGCTGTGTCTCAAGTCGCAGACTTGTGTACTACAACCCCGATTCCAAAAAAGTTGGGACAAAGTACAAATTGTAAATAAAAATGGAATGCAATAATTTACAAATCTCAAAAACTGATATTGTATTCACAATAGAACATAGACAACATATCAAATGTCGAAAGTGAGACATTTTGAAATTTCATGCCAAATATTGGCTCATTTGAAATTTCATGACAGCAACACATCTCAAAAAAGTTGGGACAGGGGCAATAAGAGGGTGGAAAAGTTAAAGGTACAAAAAAGGAACAGCTGGAGGACCAAACTGCAACTCATTAGGTCAACTGGCAATAGGTCATTAACATGACTGGGTATAAAAAGAGCATCTTGGAGTGGCAGCGGCTCTCAGAAGTAAAGATGGAAAGAGGATCACCAATCCCCCTAATTCTGCGCCGACAAATAGTGGAGCAATATCAGAAAGGAGTTCGACAGTGTAAAATTGCAAAGAGTTTGAACATATCATCATCTACAGTGCATAATATCATCAAAAGATTCAGAGAATCTGGAAGAATCTCTGTGCGTAAGGGTCAAGGCCGGAAAACCATACTGGGTGCCCGTGATCTTCGGGCCCTTAGACGGCACTGCATCACATACAGGCATGCTTCTGTATTGGAAATCACAAAATGGGCTCAGGAATATTTCCAGAGAACATTATTTGTGAACACAATTCACCGTTGCCAGCTAAAACTCTATAGTTCAAAGAAGAAGCCGTATCTGAACATGATCCAGAAGCGCAGACGTCTTCTCTGGGCCAAGGCTCATTTAAAATGGACTGTGGCAAAGTGAAAAACTGTTCTGTGGTCAGACGAATCAAAATTTGAAGTTCTTTATGGAAATCAGGGACGCCGTGTCATTCGGACTAAAGAGGAGAAGGACGACCCGAGTTGTTATCAGCGCTCAGTTCAGAAGCCTGCATCTCTGATGGTATGAGGCTGCATTAGTGCGTGTGGCATGGGCAGCTTACACATCTGGAAAGACACCATCAATGCTGAAAGGTATATCCAGGTTCTAGAGCAACATATGCTCCCATCCAGACGACGTCTCTTTCAGGGAAGACCTTGCATTTTCCAACATGACAATGCCAAACCACATACTGCATCAATTACAGCATCATGGCTGCGTAGAAGAAGGGTCCGGGTACTGAACTGGCCAGCCTGCAGTCCAGATCTTTCACCCATAGAAAACATTTGGCGCATCATAAAACGGAAGATACGACAAAAAAGACCTAAGACAGTTGAGCAACTAGAATCCTGCATTAGACAAGAATGGGTTAACATTCCTATCCCTAAACTTGAGCAACTTGTCACCTCAGTCCCCAGATGTTTACAGACTGTTGTAAAGAGAAAAGGGGATGTCTCACAGTGGTAAACATGGCCTTGTCCCAACTTTTTTGAGATGTGTTGCTGTCATGAAATCTAAAAATCACCTAATTTTTCTCTTTAAATGATACATTTTCTCAGTTTAAACATTTGATATGTCATCTATGTTCTATTCTGAATAAAATATGGAATTTTGAAACTTCCACATCATTGTATTCCGTTTTTATTTACAATTTGTACTTTGTCCCAACTTTTTTGGAATTGGGGTTGTATTCTAGACATTTTTCAAGTATTAAAAGTCACCAATTTCCTGATTATGATCAACCTTTGAATTTAAGACCTCTTGTGTAAGACTGTTTATGTACTCATCTCCTGGGTCCTCTCGCTCATGACATTCACGACGATAGAGGAAAGACTGAAAACAAACAACAGTACTCGACAATGTGTTTAACATCACAAAACTGCTGCAGTGATAAACAAACATGCATCCCAGAAGTCGCTAATTTTTATAGGTCGATATGGAAACCTGCTGGATGCTAATGTTAGAGCTCTGAGTATAGCGTACTGTCGCGGGTACCGTTTTTAATCCTACACGATTTTAATCCTGTACCAATTAGTACAGTGAAACGTGTACTGCAATGCCACTACTGCTTCGAGTAAATTATTTTTTGATACATACACTTATATAAAATTACATACAACAGTTAATATTCTAAATGTTCGACTGCTATCACTTCTTCAAACTTGCTGTCTGAAACATCACTTATTCATTCTATATTTTCATATCAAACCAGCCTCATGGTGGATGGCAAACCGTTGGAACACATTCAAACTGCTTGGTTTGGACTTCAACGAAAATCTTACCCTGGAATGACCATACAAGTTCTCCGTCTTCTACAACCCCGATTCCAAAAAAGTTGGGACAAAGTACAAATTGCAAATAAAAACGGAATGCAATGATGTGGAAGTTTCAAAATTCCATATTTTATTCAGAATAGAACATAGATAATTATAATTGCATATTTAAGAAAATAGAAAATGATTTGAATAGATGGATGCCCCTCCCATCGTCGGTACCAGCCCGAATTTCAATTGTTAAAATGAATGTTCTTCCCAGAATAAATTTCATTAGCTCAATGCTACCTCTCTCTCCTCCTGTTGGTTATTGGAAAAAGTTAGACTCTTTGCTCAAGTCCTTTATATGGAATAAGAGACGTCCACGAATAAAATGGTCAGCGTTACAACTACCCAAATCACAAGGAGGTTGGGCTCTCCCTAATTTCAGGCTATATCAGTGGTCATTTACACTGCAACATTTAAAACACTGGCTGGATCCAGAGGCACAGATTTCCTGGATTGAAATTGAAAGGGATCTTGTGGCACCAATGAGACTGCAGGATTACTTATTTTCAGGCGCTTCAAGTAGACAATCCTCCTTAAGGCGTGGTCCAATTATATCCTATTTGTTGACTACATTCAGAGCAGTGGAAAAGTATATAGGTGTGACGGTGAAATGGCACAAAAATTCTCCACTATGGTTTAACCAGGGTTTACTATCAGGAAATAAACCATTTACGCCAGGGCCATGGGTGCATAAAGATATATATGTTTTGAATGATATAAATGGGGTTGACTCATTGTTGAGTTTCTGTGACTTAATAACACAATATGATGTTCCTAAGCATTCCCTCTTTCACTTTCTTAAGTTACGATCAGCTCTTAAATCACACAATATTCAGTGGGGTTCAAACCTAAAAATGCACCCTATAGTGGAAAAGATACAAAGAGCCCCAAGAAGAATAGTGTCATTTCTTTACTTATTTCTGTGTGCACATTCAAAACATTCTGACAGCCTTAATAAAGAATGGAAAAGAGACTTAGGAAACCCTCAGGAAGATCTGGATTGGGAAGCAATATGGGACAATGTCACAGGCTCATCAAAAAATCCCAATCACCAATTTATCCACTTGAATATTTGTTATCGCACCTATCTGACCCCACATAAGAGACATTTGATGGGCTTAGCCCCGCACTCTTATTGTACTTTTTGTCCATTTGATACTGTGGGGACTTTCATGCATTCTATGTGGAACTGTCCAGATGTTGTGTCTTTCTGGTCTAATGTTGTGGACATAATATCTACTCTGACAAACATTGATTTTCCCATGGATCCTGCCCTACACCTATTACTTGATGACTCAAGGTTTCCCATCACAGAGAAAACACGTAAACTATGGTTAGCAGGTATCACGGCTGCCAAGAAACTGGTGGTCCAGAGATGGCTCCCACCTCATGATCTCTCAATTAAACATTGGTTATATACTCTGCTAGACATTTTATACATGGAATTATCCTCTGCCAGAATTAACCATGCTAAGGAAGCTACTGTCAACAACTGGTTAAATGGTATAGAAATGGTGAAGGAGTTACTCTCCCAATAGATGCATTCATTTATCTTTATTATTTTTCTTCATTTCATTTTATTTTTTAATTCATAATTATTGTTATGAATTTTTTTTTTCTCTCTATTATACTGTAATACTCATTCTTTTAATACTGCAATTCGACTACTGCCTTATATGTAATTAAGCAAGGGCAATGTGTTGGTCAGGGATTGGGTGGGGGGTGGGGGGTGGGGTGGTTGATACGATGTTGTCGTATATGAGACTGTACATTCTTTTCAATATTCAATAAAAAATTCATGACAAAAAGAATAGAACATAGATGACACATCAAACATTTAAACTGAGAAAATATATCATTTAAAGAGAAAAATTAGGTGATTTTAAATTTCATGACAACAACACATCTCAAAAAAGTTGGGACAAGGCCATGTTTACCACTGTGAGACATCCCCTTTTCTCTTTATAACAGTCTGTAAACGTCTGGGGACTGAGGAGACAAGTTGCTCAAGTTTAGGGATAGGAATGTTAACCCATTCTTGTCTAATGTAGGATTCTAGTTGCTCAACTGTCTTAGTTCTTTTTTGTCGTATCTTCCGTTTTATGATGCACCAAATGTTTTCTATGGGTGAAAGATCTGGACTGCAGGCTGGCCAGTTCAGTACCCGGACCCTTCTTCTACGCAGCCATGATGCTGTAATTGATGCAGTATGTGGTTTGGCATTGTCATGTTGGAAAATGCAAGGTCTTCCCTGAAAGAGACGTCGTCTGGATGGGAGCATATGTTGCTCTAGAACCTGGATATACCTTTCAGCATTGATGGTGTCTTTCCAGATGTGTAAGCTGCCCATGCCACACGCACTAATGCAACCCCATACCATCAGAGATGCAGGCTTCTGAACTGAGCGCTGATAACAACTCGGGTCGTCCTTCTCCTCTTCAGTCCGAATGACACGGCGTCCCTGATTTCCATAAAGAACTTCAAATTTTGATTCGTCTGACCACAGAACAGTTTTCCACTTTGCCACAGTCCATTTTAAATGAGCCTTGGCCCAGAGAAGACATCTGCGCTTCTGGATCATGTTTAGATACGGCTTCTTCTTTGAACTATAGAGTTTTAGCTGGCAATGGCAGATGGCACGGTGAATTGTGTTCACAGATAATGTTCTCTGGAAATATTCCTGAGCCCATTTTGTGATTTCCAATACAGAAGCATGCCTGTATATGATGCAGTGCCGTCTAAGGGCCCGAAGATCACGGGCACCCAGTATGGTTTTCTGGCCTTGACCCTTACGCACAGAGATTCTTCCAGATTCTCTGAATCTTTTGATGATATTATGCACTGTAGATGATGATATGTTCAAACTCTTTGCAGTTTTACACTGTCGAACTCCTTTCTGATATTGCTCCACTATTTGTCGGCGCAGAATTAGGGGGATTGGTGATCCTCTTCCCATCTTTACTTCTGAGAGCCGCTGCCACTCCAAGATGCTCTTTTTATACCCAGTCATGTTAATGACCTATTGCCAATTGACCTAATGAGTTGCAATTTGGTCCTCCAGCTGTTCCTTTTTTGTACCTTTAACTTTTCCAGCCTCTTATTGCCCCTGTCCCAACTTTTTTGAGATGTGTTGCTGTCATGAAATGTCAAATGAGCCAATATTTGGCATGAAATTTCAAAATGTCTCACTTTCAACATTTGATATGTTTTCTCTGTTCTATTGTGAATACAATATCAGTTTTTGAGATTTGTAAATTATTGCATTCTGTTTTTATTTACAATTTGTACTTTGTCCCAACTTTTTTGGAATCGGGGTTGTACTTGCTACAGCAGCCCGGCCAGTCTCAAGAAGATAAAGAACTTCACTCCTTTTCACTTAAGAAAGCAGCTGGATGAACAGCTTGTTTTGTCAAAAATGGACTATGGTGATCAGGTCTTTAATCCTTTACCTGACTATCTTCTAAAAAGGCGAAAAAATAATTCAATTTTCATCAACTAGCTTCATAACTGGAAAATACAGTTGTGTTCAAAATAATAGCAGTGTGTTTAAAAACGTGAGTGAAGCTCAAAATCCTTATAATAGTTTTTATTTCCATGCACTGGGAACACTGCACATTATATTCTACATCAAAACATGAAGAAAAATGCATGAATATTTAATTACTTTACAGAAAATGAAGAAAAATGAACATTGAGCTGTTCAAAAAAATAGCAGTGTCTGCATTTTTCATTACAAACTCCAAATATTTACTGTATAAACTGAAAAAATCTTAAGGATTTAGTATTCCTGTGAATCACTAAACTAATATTTTAGTTGTATAACCACGGTTTCTGAGAACTTCTGGCACCTGTGAACAGGTATTCCAGCCCAGGATGATTTGACAACGTTCCACAATTCCTCTGCATTTCTTGGTTTTGCCTCAGAAACAGCATTTTTGATGTCACCCCACAAGTTTTCTATCGGATTAAGGTCCGGGGATTGGGCTGGCCACTCCATAACTTTCATTTTGTTGGTCTTGAACCCTGATGCTGCTCGCTTACTGGTGTGTTTGGGGTCGTTGTCTTGTTGAAACACCCATTTCAAGGGCATTTCCTCTTCAGCATAAGGCAACATGACCTCTTCAAGTATTTTGATATATGCAAACTGATCCATGATCCCTGGTATGCGATAAATGGGCCCAACACCACAGTAAGAGAAGCATCCCCATATCATGATACTTGCACCACCATGCTTCACTGTCTTCAGAGTGTACTGTGGCTTGAATTCAGTGTTTGGGGGTCGTCTGACAAACTGTCTGCGGCTCTTGGACCCAAAAAGAACAATTTTACTTTCATCAGTCCACAAAATGTTTTTCCATTTCTCTTTAGGCCAGTCGATGTGTTCTTTGGCAAATTGTATCCTCTTCAGCACATCTTTTTTTTTAAACAGTCGGACTTTGCGGGGGCTTCTTGCCGATAGATTAGCTTCACACAGGCGTCTTCTAATTGTCACAGTACTCACAGGTAACTTCAGACTGTCTTTCATCACCCTGGAGCTGATCATTGGCTGAGTCTTTGCCATTCTGGCTATTCTTCGATCCATTCGAATGGTAGTCTTCTGTTTTCTTCCACGTCTCTCTGGCTTTGCTGTCCATTTTAAAAGCACTGGAGATCATTTTAGCCGAGCAGCCCATCATTTTCTGCACTTCTTTACAGTATACGTTTTACCTCTCCAATCAACGTTTTAATCAAAGCACGCTGTTCTTCTGAACAATGCCTGGAACGACCCATGTTTCTCAGGTTTTCAGAGAGAAATGGATGTACAACATGTGCTGGCTTCATCCTTAAATTAGGGCCACCTGATTGACATCTGTTTTTTCACAGAATGAATGACCTCACTAATAATTATTTGCCGTGTAGTAATATAATTTCCACCAAAAACAGTGATTGATCTGGTTAGTTGTGTTGGACTGCTATTATTTTGAACACAAGTGTATATGAACTCTGTCGAAACAGTACTGAAGCTTGGTTGGCTACCAATGTGAGAACGCGGAGAATTTAGCATACCATCTCGAACTTTGCGTTCAAATACCACTTTAAATTTGGTCAGACTCAGAGAGAAGGGAACTTTCAAAGACATTGTCAGAACTTTTCAATACTTTACCTAATAATATTTTAAAAATATCAAATTTTAATCGATCTTGCTCTCAAGTGAAAAAACAAAAACCTATACAATTACCACGTCATGATTTCCTTAGCTTGCAGTTTCATGATTTTCTTTTTAAAGAAACATTACATAATTGCATCATCATGATTTCCTAAGTTAATTTTGAAGTTTTATAACATCTTAAGCTACATATGCAGTGTTAACTACTATGCAAAATTATAATTTCCAAAGCTTTATGATTTTGTAAGTTTTTCAATGTAGCAGTGTCATCCAATTACCGCATTACAATTTCATTAGTATGTTTTTCTAGTTTTGCAGTTTCCTAAGTTTTACAGCTGATGATCCTTATCTTTTCTCCTTTATTATTATTAAACGTGATCATTTTTATATATGCATCATTTAATTTAAATTTTTCCCCAGTCTCAATTTCTTGTAATTTTATTGCAGATAGTTTATACAGAATATTCAAAAGAAGAG
This sequence comes from Neoarius graeffei, assembly GCF_027579695.1. Lineage (NCBI taxonomy): Eukaryota > Metazoa > Chordata > Actinopteri > Siluriformes > Ariidae > Neoarius > Neoarius graeffei. The sequence continues at coordinate 6,079,388 of NC_083593.1, forward strand.
CCACCCAGGGGACTTTACTGAATAAAGCCATTATTATTATTATTATTAATCTGTGGTTGGTACTTAAGCACACTGTACACTGTTACACAAGTCCCTGGATTGAATATAGTATAATATTACAATATGACACTCTATACACAGTATAACATTTATAATCACTGTGTACTTTGCAGCTTAACAACTACACCATCCAACCAATGTAGCGAACATAGCTAATAACTAATTAAAAGCCCGTTTGGATCACGTGGATGCTAACTGCTCTGCAAAACAATATCCCATTTAGTTATTAGGGAATTTATATAATTTTAACAAACGACTCCTAAGACAAAGGCATGAATGTGTGAAAGCAGCGCGTGTCGTTCCACTGTGCTGTACGACAGGCTTACTTAAGGAAGAGTTGAGACTTGGCCTCCATGAGTTCCACGCCGTCTCCTTCCTCCGGTTGGAGCGGTAACCCGGCCAGCAGGGACACCACAGCCTCCATACTCGCCTGGTCCAGATCCCTATCAAACACAAATTCATACGCTCCAGCACAAGAGTACTGTGAATATTCTCTCTTTTATACACTTTCTAACACAACAGTGTGGTACAGTATCATGCACACATTTATGTCACACACCTAGCTACTTGCATAACAAAGAAAAGAGTGTATAAGTCGTTCAGTAAAAACACCCACCCACTGTGGAGTTGGAACAAAAATATTCAGGACGTTGCTTTTGGTTTTTTCCCCCCATAGTATGTAGAAAAAGTCACACTAATTAGCTAACTAACTTTTAAAAAAAATTTGATGCAGTGAAGTTGTCTGAAGAAAAAGGCATTTGTTTAACGTCTGTGGAACTTGCATCAATAAATAGTGTTAAAAAAGTGTAATAAGTTGGTAATGTAATGATTGGATTGCAAAGTCCTGGGGAACATGCTGTTTTTGGAAAATAATAAACTTTTCATAGCAATTTACCTCGTCAGACACTTGACATCATCATCAGCTGCCTGGTTGGAGATTCCCATTACCCAGTCTGTCAGATACTCCACCATTTTATTCCTAATATGCACACACACACACACACACACACATGTATTAGATCAGTTCTGTCTGAGCAGTGGTTGAACAGATAACCTGACCACTCGATCTCTGACCTGAACTTCATCTCCTGGCAGAACGACAGATCGTCTCTGCGCTCCATCATCACCTCCACCAGCTGGCACAGCTTGGTTTTGATCTGGATGGCATGGACCATGTTGCCCAGGATGCGCACGTACCTGCCAGCACAATCCCGACAAACTACTGACCACGCTGTGTGAACTGTATCGTAAAGGAGACGCATGTGACGGGCGTAGGTTTTACCTAACCAGGTTGAGCATCATGGTCTCAATGCTGGCCTGGCCCAGATGTTCAGAGCTGCCTTCTGTGTGGTTATCTAACAGGTTCTTCATTATGGCGATGGTCTGCTCGACAAATTGTGTGTTTGTCTCATTGATTGGCACCTGGAAGAGAGACAGCACAGCAAAACACAATGGACACACTGAGGGGGGTGGGGAAAAAAAACCCTCAATCAATCAAATGTAGTGTATGCAAATTCTCTTTACACCAAATACTTTTTTAATTTGCTAACACGTGTTCACAAGGTCAGCTTCTTTCATGGATTTTAAACTTCATCAGCGAAAATGATCCACATCAATATAAGCACATGTTCGTCCAATTTGATTTATCTTTCTACCATAAAAATTCAACACTGTAAACACTGACCGGTCCTTGTGCTTCGAAGAAGCGACTGATGCTGTTCTTGAGCTTGTTGAAGAGCATGGGGTAGAGAGCTGGGCTCAGCTCCAGACCCACCAGGTCCTTGACACTGTTGCGAATCTGTACGCCCTTTTCGTGGCTGCACACCATGAGCGAGAGCAGCCGGTCCAAGAACTTACTGAGCGGCGTCTCGGCATTGCCCTCACACGAGCCCATGGACACCATGGAGTACTTCCGCTCGCTCAGCGGACCCATCGGGGGGCTGTAGGTGGCTGGGCCTGGGGGATTCCTCTGCTGCAGACACACGCCGCCCAATGCACACAGGAAACCTGTCATGTTGATCCATTCCTTGGGGGTAATAAAATAAATAAATAAATAAAAATAAATATATATGAGTTCAGGTGTGGTTTTGTTCCACTCTACAGTACCATTTCACACTTTGCATAAACGCACACCTCAGACATACCTGACAGTCTTCTAACTTGGTTTTCGGGTGGTTCAGGATTAACTTGGTGGCATGTTCCCATTTCGCATGCGTGTCCTCCCAGGCCTGGAATAGCAAAATTATTATTTTGCATATATGCCATAAATTCATGAACACTTTGGATTTATCATGCATTAATATAAACACAGAGGCGATTACAGAAAATCTTGCGTGTTGATTGGTCAAGAAATTCAGACTATTTCTTGATAATCACCTTGAGCAACTCGGCAAAATGGCGGCCAATCGCTTTGTCGCTGTAAGCGAGGAAGAATTACAAAATGATGAAAGAAAATGCTGTTCCTAAAAGCACTAAAGATGCTACAAAGTTTGGTCTCAAACTATTCAAAGGTAAGGTGGAATTGTGATTTATTTTATCGATTTCAAAACAAAAAGTATTTTATGTGACTCGGCGTCGAGAAGTGACAAATCTGGGCGCATTACATTTGCATACCACTTTTGAAGACTGAAATAAAGGATTTTTTTTATTAGATTTTTTTTTTTAAATAAATCACCTGTGAATTTATACTAAAACGATTTTCCGTCTCAGGCTTAGTCAATATCGATGAATAATAACCTCAACTTCATCGGTTATTCTTCACTGATATTCACCGAAGGCGAGGTGAATAATTGTTAATTAACAGACTGTATACATGGGCCATTCTATAAATTAGTAAAACATTATTTATCTTAATACATGATCATATTTACCAAGTAACATCATAGAGCTGATGTGAAACCTTATTTTTACTGCATTGGTTTTGTGTACATTTTGCTTAAAAACATTTGGATTGTAAATGCCAGAATAACTATTCAGGGAAAATTACCCATTGCGTCAATTACACAGTCGGCAACTTCAGCAATAGACAGATCTCAGATGTGGGCTAGCTAAATATAAATAAAATGCTCATTCAGACATACTTTATTTACACATCCGGACAGCCTCATTTCTAATGGCTGGCAACAAGAAAGTCTTTTGCAACCTTTGCTTATTCTGTGCAAACATTTCAAAAGAGTAGAAGAAAATGTACATAAAATTTGCATAAATGAGTGCAGCAAGATTCCAGCGAGGCACCAGAACCTTTGAATGCTTGAAAGACTTTTCTGAACAAGGATGTACAGTTTCTGAAGTTTATTTTTCCCCAGTGTCTCGTCTCATCTTCATCCGCTTATCCGGGGCCGGGTCGTGGAGGCAGCAGTCTGAGCATGGAAGTCCAAACTTCCCTTTCCCCAGGCACCTCGGCCAGCTCCTCGGGAAGAACACCGAGGCGTTCCCAGGCCAGCCAAGAGACATGGTCCCTCCAGCATGTCCTGGGTCTTCCCCGGGGCCTCCTCCCAGGGGGACATGCCTGGAACACCTCCCCAGGGAGGCGTCCAGGAGGCATCCGAAAGAGATGCCCGAGCCACCTCAGCTGATTCCTCTCGATGTGGAGGAGCAGCGGCTCTACTCCGAGCTCCTCCCGAATGACTGTGCTTCTCACCCTAAGGGAGCACCCAGCCACCCTGCGAAGGAAACTAATTTCGGCCGCTTGTATCCGTGATCTTGTTCTTTCGGTCATTACCCAAAGCTCATGACCATAGGTGAGTCGGAACGTAGATCGACCGGTAAATCGAGAGCTTCGCCTTTTGGCTCAGCTCCTTCTTCACCACAACGGACCGGTAAAGCGACCACATCACTGCGGAGGCCGCACCAACCTGCCTGTCGATCTCACGCTCTATCCTTCCCTCACTCGTGAACAAGATCCCGAGATACTTAAACTCCTCCACTTGAGGCAGGACTTCTCCACCAACCTGGAGAGGGCAAGCCACCCTTTTCCGGTCGAGAACCATGGCCTCGGACTTGGAAGTGCTGATTCTCATCCCAGCCGCTTCACACTCGGCTGCAAACTGCCCCAGTGCATGCTGAAGGTCCTGGTTTGAAGAAGCCAACAGGACATAATCATCCACAAAAAGCAGAGATGAAATCCTGTGGTTCCCAAACAGGATTCCTTCCGGTCCCTGGCTGCGCCTAGAAATTTTGTCCATAAAAATCATGAACAGAACCGGTGACAAAGGGCAGCCCTGCCGGAGTCCAACATGCACTGGGAACAGGTCTGACTTACTGCCGGCAATGCGAACCAGACTCCTGCTCCATTCGTACAGGGACCGGACAGCCCTTAGCAAAGAGCCCCAAACCCCATACTCCCGAAGCACCCCCCACAGAATACCACAAGGGACACGGTCGAATGCCTTCTCCAGATCCACAAAGCACATGTGGACTGGTTGGGCAAACTCCCATGAACCCTCGAGCACCCTACGAAGGGTATAGAGCTGGTCCAGTGTTCCGCGACCAGGACGAAAACCGCATTGTTCCTCCTGGATCCGAGGTTCGACTATTGGCCGAATTCTCCTCTCCAGTACCCTGGAGTAAACCTTCCCGGGGAGGCTGAGAAGTGTGATTCCCCTATAATTGAAGCACACTCTCCAGTCCCCTTTCTTAAAAAAAAGGGACCACCACCCCAGTCTGCCACTCCAGAGGCACTGTCCCCGACCGCCATGCGATGTTGCAGAGGCGTGTCAACCAAGACAGCCCCACAACATCCAGAGACTTGAGATACTCAGGGCGGAGCTCATCCACCCCCGGTGCCTTGCCACCGAGGAGCTTGCAAACCACCTCAGGGACTTCGGCTTGGATAATGGACGAGTCCACCTCTGAGTCATCAGCCTCCGCTTCCTCAATGGAAGACGTGACTGTGGGATTGAGGAGATCCTCGAAGTATTCCTTCCACCGCCCGACAATGTCCCCAGTCGAGGTCAACAGCTCCCCACCCACACTGTAAACAGTGCTGGCAGAGTACTGCTTCCCCCTCCTGAGGCGCCGGACGGTTTGCCAGAATTTCTTCGAGGCCGACCAATAGTCCTCCTCCATGGCCTCACCGAACTCCTCCCAGTTCTGAGTTTTTGCCTCCGCAACTGCCCGAGCTGCAGCACACCTGGCTTGCCGATACCCATCAGCTGCCTCAGGAGTCCCAGAAGCCAACATGGCCCGATAGGACTCCTTCTTCAGCTTGACGGCATCCCTTACTTCCGGTGTCCACCACCGGGTTCGGGGACTGCCACCACGACAGGCACCGGAGACCTTGCGGCCACAGCTCCGAACAGCCGCGTCTACAATGGAGGTAGAGAACATGGTCCACTCAGACTCAAATGTCCCCCACCTCCCTCAGAAGCTGGGAGAAGCTCTCCCGGAGGTGGGAGTTAAAGACCTCCCCGACAGAGTGCTCAGCCAGATGTTCCCAGCAGACCCTCACCATACGTTTGGGCCTGCCAGGTCTGTCCGGCTTCCTCCTCCGCCAGCGGATCCAACTCACCACCAGGTGGCGATCAGTTGACAGCTCAGCCCCTCTCTTCACCCGAGTGTCCAAGACATAGGGCCGGAGATCAGATGAAACAACAAAGTCGATCATTGACCTCCGACCTAAGGTGTCCTGGTGCCACGTGCACTTATGGACACCCCTATGCTCGAACATGGCATTCGTTATGGACAAACCGTGACTAGCACAGAAGTCCAATAACAAAACACCACTCGGGTTCAGATCGGGGAGGCCGTTCCTCCCAATCACACCCCTCCAGGTGTCACTGTCGTCGCCCACGTGAGCGTTGAAGTCCCCCCAGTAGAACAATGGAGTCCCCAGTCTGAGCACCTCTCAGTACCTCTCCCAGGGACTCCAAGAAGGCCGGATACTCTAGACTGCCATTCGGCCCGTAGGCACAAACAACAGCAAGAGCCCTCTCCCCGAGCCGAATGCGCAGAGAGGCAACCCTCTCGTTCACTGGGGTAAACTCCAACACATGGCAGCTGAGCTGGGGAGCTATAAGCAAGCCCACACCAGCCTGCCGCCGCTCACCATGGGCGACTCCAGCCCCTCTCGAGGAGCTGGGTTCCGGAGCCCAAGCTGTGCGTGAAGGTGAGCCCGACTATCTCTAGCCGGTACCTCTCAACCTCCCGCACAAGCTCAGGCTCTTTCCCCCCAGCGAAGTGACATTCTATGTCCCAACAGCTAGCCGCTGTGTTCAGGGATCAGGTCATCGAGGCCCCTGCCTTCGACTGCCACCCAATCCACACTGCACTGGCCCCCTACGGCTACCTCTGTGGGTGGTGAACCCACAGGAGGTCGGGCCCACGTCACCGCTTCGGGCTGAGCCTGGCCGGGCCCTGTGGGCAAAGGCCTGGCCACAAAGCACTCGCATACGAGCCCCAACCCCAGGCCTGGCTCCTGGGTGGGGCCCCAGCTGCGCCATACCGGGCGACATCACAGTCCTTGTCCAAGGCAAGGCACCTGTCTGCCTTGGGAGACCCTAACAGGGGCGTAATGCCCCCGAAAACATAGCTCCTAGGATCATTCAAGCACACAAACCCCTCCACCACAATAAGGTGGCAGTTCTAGGAGGGGTTTCCCTAATATAATGTGGCCATTATGTAAAGGGGGAGGTGCAAACTAAATGATAGGTTTGACTTTTTAGCATACGGCAAAAGTACAGTAACATGTCACACACGGTGAAAGATGAGGCCAACATTCCTGCATTTTTTTAAAGTTTTAGTCCAGGGGGAAGTCACTCATTTTTGGAAACGGACCACAAAAATTTGCATAAATAACCAAAAATACACAGAGTTCAAGGATGTACAGTATATACACCTTGTATGTGTGGTTTGTGTGCATATAATACAGAAGTTGGGTGAAATCAGTCCAGTTTACAAAAACTTTTACAAATTTAAAACGTTTTTGTATAATCTGCAAAAATATTCACCCCAATACTCAGTGTTTTTATGTCAAATTTTCCGCTTGCCCATTAAATTACATTTTGATTCAATCACAGTCAACTTCACACAAATTCTACAAACATTTGGCCAGCTTTCTTTACTCAGTGATCAGCATGGGGAAGACAACAGAATACTCAGAAGAAAGAGAAGTGAAAAAAAGTGTGTTGACTTTCATACATTATATAGCAATATGAAAAAGTGTTCCAAGAGCACAATAGTTCCTGCTGGAAACTATGCCATAACTCTGGTAAAATGCGACTGAACTGAATGAAATTGCAAAATGTATATTACCGACATATCAAAAAGAATCCTGCGAGGTTTTGTGAAATTCCTCCAAAAATTGTGAGAGGAGTTGATTTCAGAAGGTGAGTACCCTTCCAGGGACGGACAGACATCGCCACGACATAATCCCCCTTCGGGCATTTCGGCCAGCGGGGGATAAAAACTTTACCAAATTACACAAAATTCCTCCAAAAACTGTGAGGGAAGTTGATTTCAGAAAGCAAGCACACCTTGATGAAACTGCCAAAGTTTGTTAATAATCAAGGGCATATAACTGGGAAAATTTGCCCAAATTAAACGAAATTTCAATATGTGTATAACTGTCATATAACAAAAGCCTTCTGCCAAGTTTGGTGAAATTCCTCCACAAATTGTGAGAGGAGTTGATTTCAGAAGAACGTACACCCTCACGAAATTGTCAAAGTACAAGTTATTTAATCAAGGGGCAAAACTCTGGGAAAATTTTCACATACGAAATTAAACCTCAATCTGCGTATTACCGTCATATAGCAAGGCCTTTCGCCAAGCTTCGAGAAATTTGTCCAAAAATTGTGAGAGGAGTTGATGTCAGAAGGCAAGCACACCTTCATGAAATTGTGAAAGTATAAAGCTGCTAATCAAAAGCCACAACTCTGGTAAAATGTGACTGAACTGAACGAAATTAAAATATGCGTATTACCAACATATAACAAAGAATTCTGCCAAGTTTCGTGAAATTCCTCCAAAAATAGTGAGAGGATTTGATTTCAGAAGAAAAAAAAAACTCAAAGTTGTCAAATTATAATTTTGTTAATCAAGGGCTGTAACTCTGGTAAAATGTGACCCAACTGAACAAAATTAGAATATGCGTATTAGCAACATGTAACAAAGAATCCTGCCAAGTTTCGTGAAATTCCTCCAAAAATCCTGAGAGGAGTTGATTTCAGAAGGTGAGCACCCTTCCCGGGATGGATGGACGGACGGAAATTGCCACGACATAATCCCCCTTCAGGCCTTTCGGCCAGCAGGGGATAACCATCTACAAAGACATTTTTTTCATATAAGATTTTCTACTCGCTTTTACCAAGGGTGCCAAAAACTTTGGAGCTATACATACATCTCTATACAAGACAAAAAATGCCCAACAACCTCTCACAGTACTATATTTTATATATAATTTATTTTAGATGTTGCACAGACAATAGATCGAAAAGAAACACAGTCTAAATGTAATAGATCACACTAGATAAAGTTGTTCTCCAGTCCCCGAGACAGTGTGGAAGACTGCTGGGAAAGACGACTGCTTTCCTCCCACTTTGTACGAAGTGTACTGCGCTCCTCGTTTTCTGCTTTTACTATGGAAAAGACGACTAGTCAACTAGTCCACTACTAGTCCTGCTACTAGTCCTAGTCATGCACTATGGGCTGTTTTAATATGAAATGAGGCAGCAGGCTGTTTGGTCAACAAGTCTTGGCTTTGATGAGTGGAAAGAACATCATCGTTTGCGTTTTCTGAGCAACAGTGTAGCCTAGTGATGGCCTTGTAAATCACCTCCACTGGGACCGTCTCTCTCTCTCTCTCTCTCTCTCTCTCTCAGGATTTCTGAGACTGGACATTTCCATCCAACTTTAACTTAATTTTTTTTTATTATGTTCAAAGTTTGCACAGACTGAGTGAAACAAGGCAGCAGGTTGTGTCTGGTCCACAGGTCTCAACTCGGATGTTTGTGGTTAAAGTGGTTACGTGAAACATTACACCAGCATTCAAAAAAAGTGAATACAAAGCAAGCGGTCAAAAATGTCTAAAAAGGTCTAAAGGACTCACCTTGTTAGTAAAGAAAACAATTAAGATAATTATATAATTAAGACTATAATTATAATTTGTATTTCACAATAATCTTTACGTTTTATATTTTAAACAAACAGTAGCAGTGTGGAATAGGTTTGGAGTTATTTTTACTTTGTCTCGAAACAGGCGAGGAATAAACGGAAAATATTGTAATTAAAAAAAAAGTATTTTGATTGTGCAAGTTTAAAAAGAACAACTATGTATTCACATATGAAATCTATGAAAAATTACTTTTATAATTAACAGTAATTCCACGAAATCGAGTCGTACATGAACCGATAGTAGCTATAAGCCATGTATGATGAGATTGAGTGGAATAACGGTTTTATTTGATCCAAAGTCACTGGATTTTGAGAAACGGACCATTTTTGTTGTTATTTTTTGAAAATATGATAAAAACTTTATACAAAACATCTGACAAAATCATTTCCACTCAATGTAAACAAACTGATAAAATGACAGGAGCAATTTGTGAAGACTGCTGTAATAATTCTTGGAAAAAAAAATGTTCTTACCATCAAATACTTTTATTCTGGGTTTCTTTCTTTTTTTTTTTTGGGGGGGGTGTTTTTGAGTAGAGTTTTTATTTAATCCTTGGTTGGTTCAGCAACACACTCCGCCATTTTGTTTTTCTCTTCTCACGGTATACGAGTCGATAGCCTAGTAGCAGAGTAGCCAATCAGAGCATGCGATTGCTTATATCCAGTGAATATGGATAGAATAAAAAGTTACCATTTTATTTAGTTTATTTTAGTCCTCTATTCACTATAAATAAAATATTTTCATTTTGTCATCGGCAGAAAATGTACATTGTGGTCCCCCCCCCTCCATTTTCACATTTTTCTTTTTTGTACTGCTGGAGTACAATTCGATTTACAGTTCTCTAGAAATACCAAAAGATTTTTAAATTGTAAAGAATTTAGATTTACTTTAGCAGTGTCAAATTTTGACACTATTTTAACTTCAATTTTAAAAGCAAAAATTAATATAATTTATGCAGTGATAATGAGTATAATGACTTTGGTTTTCATGTGAGTGTATCACCGTTATTTGCTATATCTGAATAAATAAATAAATAAAAAGCTTGTGTGTAGCCTAGTGGCAGCCTCAAGGTCGCCTCCATGTGACTTCAGCTTCGAATTTCTGCTTTCTGTGATGACTGTGTGTGTTTACAAAAAGGGATAATTAATGGTTTGCGATTTAAAAAAAAAAAAAACCTGCCCAAGATTCAGCCAACAGAAAAATAATAACCGGTGTCACTTGTAATAAGTTGTATTACAACCCCGATTCCAAAAAAGTTGGGACAAAGTACAAATTGTAAATAAAAACGGAATGCAATAATTTACAAATCTCAAAAACTGATATTGTATTCACAACAGAACATAGACAACATATCAAATGTCGAAAGTGAGACATTTTGAAATTTCATGCCAAATATTGGCTCATTTGAAATTTCATGACAGCAACACATCTCAAAAAAGTTGGGACAGGGGCAATAAGAGGCTGGAAAAGTTAAAGGTACAAAAAAGGAACAGCTGGAGGACCAAATTGCAACTCATTAGGTCAATTGGCAATAGGTCATTAACATGACTGGGTATAAAAAGAGCATCTTGGAGTGGCAGCGGCTCTCAGAAGTAAAGGTGGGAAGAGGATCACCAATCCCCCTAATTCTGCGCCGACAAATAGTGGAGCAATATCAGAAAGGAGTTTGACAGTGTAAAATTGCAAAGAGTTTGAACATATCATCATCTACAGTGCATAATATCATCAAAAGATTCAGAGAATCTGGAAGAATCTCTGTGCGTAAGGGTCAAGGCCGGAAAACCATACTGGGTGCCCGTGATCTTTGGGCCCTTAGACGGCACTGCATCACATACAGGCATGCTTCTGTATTGGAAATCACAAAATGGGCTCAGGAATATTTCCAGAGAACATTATCTGTGAACACAATTCACCGTGCCATCCGCCGTTGCCAGCTAAAACTCTATAGTTCAAAGAAGAAGCCGTATCTAAACACGATCCAGAAGCGCAGACGTCTTCTCTGGGCCAAGGCTCATTTAAAATGGACTGTGGCAAAGTGGAAAACTGTTCTGTGGTCAGACGAATCAAAATTTGAAGTTCTTTATGGAAATCAGGGACGCCGTGTCATTCGGACTAAAGAGGAGAAGGACGACCCAAGTTGTTATCAGCGCTCAGTTCAGAAGCCTGCATCTCTGATGGTATGGGGTTGCATTAGTGCGTGTGGCATGGGCAGCTTACACATCTGGAAAGACACCATCAATGCTGAAAGGTATATCCAGGTTCTAGAGCAACATATGCTCCCATCCAGACGACGTCTCTTTCAGGGAAGACCTTGCATTTTCCAACATGACAATGCCAAACCACATACTGCATCAGTTACAGCATCATGGCTGCGTAGAAGAAGGGTCCGGGTACTGAACTGGCCAGCCTGCAGTAGAGCCCTGCACTCCCGCGGGACCCGACGCAAAGCAGTGCGGCGCAGGACAAATTTTGAAAGCTCACTGCGGGCGCGGGTGGGAGGGGGAGTGCACAATGCGGGCGCGGGCGGGAGAGGTGATAAGCTGCAGTCCCGCTAACTAAAAACGTGTTTAAAATAAAATTTATAAATTATTAATTTAATGTCCATCGTATATAATTTGTGCTGGATATTTTATTTGGCATTAATAAAAACATTTTAAGATGCCTAAATTTGCGGATGTGGTCTAATCTCGCGTACGTTTCCGATTCCTTTCCGCTCTTCCGTGTTTGAGATCTCCGATCATGGCAGAAGAGCAGAGCTCCTCTAGTGAAACTCACAGTGCTTCAGAAGTAAGTGCTGCTTTAAAAAGAGGTACATTTACCGTTAAAAAGTCGAGTATTAGTCCTAAGTATTAAAAAAAGTATTAACTAGTATTAAAAAGGACTGTATCGCACAGATTGTTCAATTTAAAGCTAGAAATAGACAGTGTATAATCTGAGGAGCTGGTTGTGGTTGCACAGCACTTCATATGAGAGGAGAATGAAATCGCGGTTGGAATCATAACGCCACAGACTCGGAAGTGGGAGTGCGAGTGCGCAAAGCGAGAGCTGTCAATCAAAGCGAGAGCTGTCAATCATGAGCGCATGCAGCGCGCAACTTGGAATGTGTCAGCAGAATGTCAGAGTCTAAACAATAAACTTACAATAAATGAAGGATCGGTCAGTGGAGAGCTCAGCTAAGCTCAGCATGTTTAATTCCCCAAGCCAATGACAAGAACTTTCGTGAGAAATAACGCGAACGTCTGCATCATGCGGGATTTGCGGGCGGGAGCGGGACAAAATATGGCAGGCGCGGGCAGGAGCGGGACTGAAAATCATAATTCTTTGCGGGAGCGAGCGGGACTGCACAATGCGGGAGTGGGCAGGCGCGGGACTGAAAATTCTGTCCCGCACAGACCTCTAGCCTGCAGTCCAGATCTTTCACCCATAGAAAACATTTGGCGCATCATAAAACGGAAGATACGACAAAAAAGACCTAAGACAGTTGAGCAACTAGAATCCTACATTAGACAAGAATGGGTTAACATTCCTATCCCTAAACTTGAGCAACTTGTCTCCTCAGTCCCCAGACGTTCACAGACTGTTGTAAAGAGAAAAGGGGATGTCTCACAGTGGGAAACATGGCCTTGTCCCAACTTTGAGATGTGTTGTTGTCATGAAATTTAAAATCACCTCATTTTTCTCTTTAAATGATACATTTTCTCAGTTTAAACATTTGATACGTCATCTATGTTCTATTCTGAATAAAATATGGAATTTTGAAACTTCCACATCATTGCATTCCGTTTTTATTTACAATTTGTACTTTGTCCCAACTTTTTTGGAATCGGGGTTGTACTTGGTAAAAGCCAATAACACAAATTCTCAGTAAGCTGTAATAAAGTGAACTCATTTCCCTGACCTCAGTGTTGCCAGGTGTGGGATGCTCAATCCTCCTGAGCAAAGCCATCACTCTCTTCTGTAAGGCTGAGCGGCCTGGAAGGACCACACACACACACAAAGATATTGCTGCCCTCTTCTGGTAGCTTTCTTGCAATAGATTTTTCACTTTCGTACTTTTTTTTTTTGTGTGTGTCTTAAAAACCCGAACCTGTAGCCAGCATGTTGCTGATGGAAGCAAACTCCACGAAGGTGTTGTAGTTGGGCAGGATGGTCTGCACGGGCACCTCGTCCACACCACAGCGGATGTCGGCTTCCTCGCACAGGTGCCTGAAGCAGGACATGGCCACCAGCACGGCCTCCATGTCTGGGCTCCACAGGAACATGTAGAGACACACCTCTAGCTTAGCCTGGGACTGCCTGCACATGGGAATGCTGCTGCCTGTTGCAGCACGCTCCTGTATTTGTCAAAAGAGATTTCCAGGAACAGAGATTGAATGAGCCTGAAAGAGCCAGAAAACCAAGTGCAGAACACATCTACATTAGCATCCAAGCTCTGAGTTTCAGGTATCACCATTTTGGCCTCGAAGCTGCAGCCTATGAAAGCCAAGCAGCCGAGAAATCAAATGTTTTGCCATGTGTCTGAGTGAAAAAGATTACAGATTAGAAAGAGGCTTAAGATGTAAAATGGAAGGAAAATCATTAGGTGGCTTACTTTGTTCTGGAGGAGAAACTTGTTCCTGCAGATGAGGATCTCTCGGAGCCACTTGAGAATCTCGGTGCTGTTGATCTGCTGGTGGCCGATGAGCTTCGAGCAGATGAAGTAAAGAACCTGCGAGCTAATATCAGAACAAACAAATCATGCTCGGTGAAATCACAGGTTCAGAAGATCAGGGTCAAGAAGCAAGATGTGGGTTTGCACAAGGGTCAACAGTCCAAGAGGAACCACGTGATGAAATGTTTTTGAATAAATTCGGTTGATTGTAGCAACAAACAAAAATAGTTCAAGATTCTTGGCCTTTAAGGAACTGAAAATTGTTCATGATGGGATACGATGGAGAACCTTGAACCTTTTAACATCAAAGACAACCTGTAACGAAATGCACCTCTCTTCTACAAACTGACCTACATGTAATCTAACATACAGATGTAAATTCCTCTAAGCCGTACCTGATATCCCAGAAGGTCTCCATGGGAGCATCAGGATTCCACAGCTCGATGATTTCTGGCTGATGCAGGACCAGCAAAGCCTTCACAACAAGAGGAGATCAGATTTATCACAGGAGTGCACTTATGGAACCAAACCAAGTCGAATTCATTGTAATAAAATAGCTTATGTTAATGCTGCGTTCAAATAAATCTCGTAACGCAAACTTTGGCATGTTCCTACTGTGAAAGTCTGGAATGTTTCCTCAGACCTGAGTTCAGCACATATCAAATCAACATGGCTGCTCACATCAACAACAGTACCTTTAAATGAGTTACACAGTACACACACACACACACACTACTCTTTTTTTTTTAGCTTATATTAATATACAAGGGCGGCACGGTGGTGTAGTGGTTAGCACTGTCGCCTAACAGCAAGAAGGTCCGGGTTCGAGCCCCGGGGCCGGCGAGGGCCTTTCTGTGTGGAGTTTGCATGTTCTCCCCGTGTCCACGTGGGTTTCCTCTGGGTGCTCCGGTTTCCCCCACAGTCCAAAGACATGCAGGTTAGGTTAACTGGTGACTCTAAATTGAGCATAGGTGTGAATGTGAGTGTGAATGGTTGTCTGTGTCTATGTGTCGGCCCTGTGATGACCTGGCGACTTGTCCAGGGTGTACCCCGCCTTTCGCCCGTAGTCAGCTGGGATAGGCTCCAGCTTGCTTGCGACCCTGTAGAACAGGATAAAGTGGCTACAGATAATGAGATGAGATGAGATTAATATACAAACATATCCATGTGTTAAATCTATATATCACTGACTAGGCAGTTTCAGGGAGATAAAGATACACCATTCATCACTAATGTCAGCTGGTTAGACTGTTTTGTTACAAACATGAACATATCTGCTTTTTTCCCCCCTTGCTTTGTTGCTCAAACGCAGGTTGAAAACGACATAATTCCAAGTTTCGACTTCCCACTGCCAAATTAAGCAGACCATGGTATAAAATAGAGGAAGCTGTAATGTCAGAATTAACAAGTTTGTTTGTTTTTTAACCTATTGAATTTATTTGAATTGAGGCTTGTACATGTTCCAAACTATAAAAGACACACCTCTAGTATTTGCATAATCTAATATGATAACGTTTTATTGGTTTCCCAGAACACGAAAAGTGTATTTCTCTAAATTGGCACCGAACACGCACAATCTGCTCCATCATAAATAAATAGGATCATAATGTAAACATTCAGAGAAGCAAAAGCTACTATAAAGAACAACGGAATTAAGACTCAACTAATTAAGAATTAACACCAACAGGCAGTGTTGTAGTCGAGTCACTAAACCTCGAGTCCGAGTCCGGTTTCGAGTCCCCAGTGTTCAAGTCCGAGTCGAGTCCAAGAACAAGACTCCGACCGCACCATGTGACGGTGGCTGTTTTAGCGCCGTTAACATTAGTTTGTTCCTGAACATGCCGTATGAACAGGTGAACGTGCTTCTCTTTACCAGGGAGTGTGAAGTATTCTGTCAGAGATGGTCGGGAGACGGATGCAAGTGCAGAAGGTGTGTTTATTAATACAAGTGAAGACGATAAACAATCCAGAACGGCAGGCAAAATCATGAAACGGTGAAACAGGCGAGCGAGGTACAAACAGGCTATCGTAGACTCGGCAGAATCAAAGACGAGAAACAGGAAATCAGGGATCAGGAAACCAAACAAGGAAATAAGGCTCAGTAACGTATCAGCAACGCAACTCAATACTTCGCAAAGGAAGTGTTTTTTCACAGTTTTTATATCGGCGTGCCGATTGCGCCTTAATCCCGTGCAGGTGCGAGTCGTTTACGATGCGCGCACAAGAGTCCGCTTGGCGCACGCACTGTCCGGAGCGCACCCGAGAGTCTGTTTGATGCACACGCCAAGGCATGCAGGTGTGACACTCTTGCACAAAATTAGTATCAAAATTTATGTAGATATAAATATCTTATGCCAAATTATTATGGCATGTTACAAAAAAATAAAGAAAAAAAAAAATCAGAGTCCTTGTTTTCGGTTTACGAGTCCAAGTCCGAGTCATCAGTGCTCAAGTCCAAGTCAAGTCACGAGTCCTTAAAATCAGGGCACGAGTTGGACTAGAGTCCTACAAGCCTGCTAACAGAACAAAAACTAAATTATAACTTGAGAGCTGGGCAATATGACAATATTAGTATCAATATCGTGATAACCGATACGTCAGGATGCACTTTCCTGAGATTGTGAGAATCGTCAGTGTTTTTATACCAATTACAAACTTTCTCGTTCGACGTTTATATTTTGCAACCAAAGTGTAAAATGTTCTCCATTACTGTCTTTTCAGCGTTTTGTAGACGTTAAGTAATTGAACCCATCATGTTTTAACATGCTTTTAGATTACATTAAACTTTATTGATCCCTTTGGGAGGGTTCCCTCAGGGAAATTAAAATTCCAGCAGCATCTTTACAGAATAAACAGAGAATAGAAAATAGAGAAAACTTCTAGATAAATTAAGTATTAACATATACAAATATAATTTAAAAAAAAAACCCAGAGAAACAGAGATAAGCATCATGTGACATGGTGTTGTGATTCACTAGATCAGCTATTTCAGGCAACGTGTACTTCAACACAGCGTGACCGGCATGCGGCTCACCTCCATGGCCTCTTGGGAAATTTCCCCCAGGTTGGCGAGGGGCACCAGCTGCATCAGCCCTTTGATGAGCTCGGCTGTGCTGCTCTGGATCTCCTGACCCTGTTTCCCTGGATTCTGACGCACACATGCACACAGATAAACACACGGGTAAGGACCTGAAGGAATAAACACTAACACTGCTAACACATACTGTAAAAAAGGTCAGAGATCTTCATGATCTTGAAGTGTGATTTCCACAGGAAGTCATTTATTTTCCTGTACCAGCATTTAAATTCACTTATAAAGAAGTCTAAGGGTCGCTGAATGTTCTCATTAAACATTAATTCCAGACACATTATTGTTGGTTTTGTGCACTTTCTTATCTCATCTCATTATCTGTAGCCGCTTTATCCTTCTACAGGGTCGCAGGCGAGCTGGAGCCCATCCCAGCTGACTACAGGTGAAAGGCGGGGTACACCCTGGACAAGTCGCCAGGTCATCACAGGGCTGACACATAGACACAGACAACCATTCACACTCACATTCACACCTACGCTCAATTTAGAGTCACCAGTTAACCTAACCTGCATGTCTTTGGACTGTGGGGGAAACCGGAGCACCCGGAGGAAACCCACACGGACACGGGGAGAACATGCAAACTCCGCACAGAAAGGCCCTCGCCGGCCACGGGGCTCGAACCCAGGACCTTCTTGCTGTGAGGCGACAGCGCTAACCACTACACCACTGTGCCGCCCGCACCTTCTTATATTTAATGAAATAGGCTCTGTAATTTATCCTTTTAGAGACGGGGCTACTTTTCAGAGGATGGTGCATGGATACTTAAACTTGGGGGGGGCGCAAAAAAAAAAAAAAACATGACTACTTCTTGTAGTTGTTGGAAATAAATTGTTGAAACTCCATAAGAACAGATTTGGCCAAATTCTCGCATCCTAATGCATTCACAGCTAATGTCTGGAATTAATAATACAGGTAAGGAATTAAAAAAAAAATAAAAATATCACGATGGGGTGTGTTGTAATGAGAAAATGATCAACAGGGTGATCTCAACATCCCAAAGTGTTCGAATTCTCTTGTCCCACAGCAAAATGCCAACGATTATCATTTTTTTAAATGAACCATGACACGTCATACTTTTTATCCATGTATAGTTACATTTAACCCTTTGGTGCTGGACCCTTTAATCATTCCTCCAGGAAGGATGGTTGCTATGACAAAATAAAAAAATACCTTAAAGAAAAATAAATTGTCTTAGAATACTTTACAATGCGAGAATTTGGCCAAATCCATCCTTATGGAGTTTCAACAACAATTTCCAACAACTAAAAAAAAGTAGCTGTGGTTTTTTTGCCCCCCCAAGTTTAAGTATCCATGCAACATCCTCTGAAAAGTAGCCCCGTCTCTAAAGGATAAATGATAGAGCTTATTTCATTAAATATATTAAAGCACACAAAAACAATAATAATGCATCTGGAATCAATGTTTAATGAGAACATTCAGCCACCCTTAGACTTCTTTATAAGTGAATTTAAATATTGGTATAAAATCCTTAAAGTGCATATCACGGGTACATTCAGGAGCGAGATCAATGTAATTCTCCTATTTTGTATTAAACTTTGGTCAAATATCTGTAACATTCTGCATTTTGTGCAATTTTTTTTACCTTGCGCAATACCAGAACAATTCAGTTGAAATCAAGCCATTTGAGGCGAATTGGTCCGCCGCTGAAAAAACTTGGCATTTAGATTTCCCGGCAAACATTGATTTTCGTGACGTCGTGTGCGGGACGCCTCCCTCTGAATCCTACATCAGCGCTGGTTTGTTTATGAGAAAACGACCTGGTGGTTTTCTGCAAATTTCTTCAACGTTATCGCGTAATTATTAAAATGGTTAACAGATGTATCGTAGGAGGGTGTAGCAACACCAATCATGATGGGATTAGTACTCATCGTTTCCCAAAAGACCGGACAATGAGAGAGAAATGGGAGCGCTTGGTCTACACAGGCTGTGCACTGAAACCGTGCAAAGCTCTCGCAGCCTGCTGGCGCTTCCGCAGATAACGTCACGAATCTGGCTCCAGACTCCCTTGGGATTTTTCCAGACGCGTTTTGTTATTTTATTTTTTTCTGCTGTAGACAGATGGCCTTGTGCAAAATTACCCTTCTGGATGAGTGAGTAAAGGGACAGACTTTCATATATTAAAAAAACACACACACACACACACACACACACACACACACCCTACAGAGGCAGCAGACTCAAGTTATCCTTTAAATATTATAATTTGACTCATGAGTCAATGTCAGAGAGCACAGGAAACACAAAACCAAAAGAAGCCTAACATGCAGCAGGAGCTTGGGGTCAGCATGGATGAGCTTCACCAGAGCCAGCAGCAGGTACTTATGACTCCTGGTGTCCAAGTCAGTGGTCTTCTCTTTAAACTTAAGACTGGTCACCTTCTCCTTAAACGTCAGACTCTGTGAGAGAGAGAGAGAGAGAGAGAGAGAGAGAGAGAGAGAGAGATCAGTCAATTAGAGCTTACAATCTACATAAAAGCCCACCCGGCACGGTGGTGTAGTGGTTAGCGCTGTCGCCTCACAGCAAGAAGGTCCGGGTTCGAGCCCCGTGGCCGGCGAGGGCCTTTCTGTGTGGAGTTTGCATGTTCTCCCCGTGTCTATGTGTCAGCCCTGTGATGACCTGGCGACTTGTCCAGGGTGTACCCCGTCTTTCGCCCGTAGTCAGCTGGGATAGGCTCCAGCTTGCCTGCGACCCTGTAGAACAGGATAAAGCGGCTAGAGATAATGAGATGAGATGAGATAAAAGCCCACCATCCTCTTTTTTTGAAAGATGATTCCCATTCACTGTGAACGCTCACTGCACAGGGTGTAAAATAACACTGTTGCCGATCCTACAGAACATAACGCTCTACATGCTCAATACATGAACACCATTTAAGCTTTAGCCACAGAAAGATTATTTGATTACTCGTAATATTTTAATGTACATAATTTCTCCCAATGGAATATTTTATGATTAAAATAAAGAATTTTAAAACGCAGGCCAGAAATGATGCGGCTTTTCTTCATGTCAAGTGACACACAGGTCATTTAGGAAAAAAAAAGGTTTTAAAAAGGTATTTTGATCGCCTTATATTAAGCAACTTAAAGTATAAAATGGAATCCTAAACATTTTAAATGATCTCACTCACACACACACACACACACACTCACCGTCATACGCAGGGGAGTGTGAATGCTGCAGCCCAGCGTCTCAGCGAACATGACGCGCAGCTCGCCCGAGTAACAGTACACAGTGTCGATCTTGGGCCACCAGTCAAGTGGAGACTGCAGCAGGACAGAGGAGACTTAGCTTTTGCCTGCATCCTACCATCTCAGCTTAATTTCTAGCATTTCAGCCTCATTCCTAGCCTTGTTCATAGCATCTTATCCCCAATTTCAGATGAAGGCAGAAGCTGGCCAGATGTTCAGCAGCACTTACGTTTGTGATGATTCTGTGCAGGGAGTTCACCAAGACAAAGTGGAAGGTGGATGGTGAAGATGAAGCCAAGCAGACCTGAGAAAGGACAGAACAGCACAGTGAGAACAAGATCAACTGTGAGCTACTGCTCACTTGCGCATCGCCCCCGCTCTCGCTTTTATCAGAATGCAAGGAATCGAAGGAATAGGACACTTATTATGAATGTTGACTTGAACAAATAATGAACCCTGAAACAAGTAAAGAGCAGAGTTCTCCCCAGGGATTTCAAATAGCATCCTGGGAAACTGCCATTTTAAAATGGCATCAAAATCCACCCTGTGTGTTTCGTAAATACATTCAGTTGGTAAACAGGAAGTCGATATGGGACAGACCTGAAAATAGTATACAGAGTATAGAACCCCAAGCTGAAGTTTGGTACCAAGTGGCTATGATTTGTGGTTGCTGAGAAAAAGGGTGTTTCGGATGGACGGAGATACGGATGGACAGAGGTACTGTAAACCAGTATCCCCCCCCCCTTCAGAGCAGGGGTATAATAATAAAGAAAAAAAAAGAAAAAGAGGGAAAGGTGCAGTAAGAACTTCGACTAAACACAGCCGAGTTTTCCACCAGAGGCACCACACAATGTTAAAGCATTCGGTTCATGTGAGAAACGATAATATGATGGCAGTTATAACTCTGTGCGACTCCTTTAAGCTCAGTGATCATCCTCACACTGAGAAACTACAAGATGGTGATGATGATGATGATCTCACTTTAAACTGCTGGTTATTGTGTGGGTTGATGCGGAAGCAGGAGACGAAGCAGTCGATCATCAGGTCCATGTCTGCGCTCTGACAGCCTGCACCACGTGAGAACGGCTTAGCGGGGTTAAACAGCAGAGCCTGGGGGAGAATACACACACACACACATTTATGAGATCAGGAGAACAAGACGAGCAGTTTTCTGCCATAACTCTGATTCTCAATGTAAAGTGAAGCTCAGTAGCTGTTATCAAAGTTGTGTTAGTTATTACAGGACTCTAATGAAACAGGCTTAAATTTACAGAAGACATATTCATAGGACAAATGTTCACTTCCTTCATTTCCTAATCTAAAGCTCTGAACCTGTAAACAGGGCTCAACGTTAAAACACTGCCTGACTGCCCAGGGCAAGTGGGATATGTCCCCGACATGCCCGACCGGGCAAGTTGGAATGAGCATATATTACAAACTAGCACCAGAAAAAAAATGAAGCTTTTTGATCTTTTATTTCAGTTCCTAAAAGCGTCCCTCACTACATATCCACCATTATGTCTTGGCTTTGAGTTTACTTAGTCGGCTTTGAGTTTACTTAGTCTCGGTTTCACTTACTGCTTTGCAAGTTATTTTATATCCCCCCGCTGTTGTAGTATTGTACGCGTACTGTTTATAGATCCCTTGTTCATGATGTTACGCATCACGTGATGATTATCACGTGATGGAATTTAACCCCCACTTGCCCCCCAAGGCAAGTGGGTTTAAAAGTTAATGTTGAGCCCTGGTAAAGCAAGGATAAATCATAACTGCATTTTTAATCAAACTGAAACACAGCACTTCTGTAATACACATTGCTTTAAACCTACATTTTAATAAATAAATAAATAAAAATTTTCCAAAGGTCACTTTATGCGTATTTCTAAACATTTTTAAAAATCAAAATTAAATGCATCCCTGGCCACAAAATATTACTGGAAATCAATAAAATACTGAAGTCTGATTTCCAAGTAAGGATGTAAGTAAGTGAATAAGTAAGAAACTATGTATATTAGTAAGCAAGTAAGTATATACTTATATCAGTATGGATGTATGCAGCTAAGTAAGCAAGCAAGTCAGTCAGGATACAAGTACATTAGTGAGTAAGTATAGTTTTAAAGTGCTGATGACACGTTTTTGACATCTTTGGCGATAACATAAAAAGTAATTCCCGATGATCCATATATTAATTCACGAAGGCGCCTATTTTACAAGTTATGATAAAAAAACGCGGCTATTTGGGCAAATTTGACGGGGCTGCAGCACCCAGGAGACGAAGGAGGAGGAGGAGCTATATGACGTCAGCGAAAGAACCTTCCTCCTAACTTACCAGTTTGTTGTTGATGCGACAGGTGTTCAGTTTGTCATTATTATTATTATATATTATTATATATTAGTTATTATGCCTTCACGTTGTGTTGCAGGCTTTTGCTCCAAAACCTATAAGGATGGGGTAAGTTTATTCAAGTTTCCCAGAGATCCCGAGCTGCATGCGAAGTGGGTGAAGCAAGTCAGGCGCACTCGTGACAAGTGGGAGCCCTCACCAACATCCATCCTGTGCTCTGAACACTTCGATTTGGATTGTTTTGACACCCTTCCCAGCTTAAAAGAATCTCTTGGGTGTTCAGTTCAGCATAAACGTGTGTTACTACCATCAGCAGTGCCTACACAGTGTTGCCAGATTGGGAGGTTTCCCGACCAATTGAGCGGTTTCAAGTGCATTTTGGTGGGTTTTGAACATATTTTGGGCTGGAAAACGTCAGCAGTATCTGATACTGCTGACGTTTTCCAGCCCAAAATATGTTCAAAACCCACCAAAATGCACTTGAAACCGCCCAACTGGGCGGGATTCCTCCCAATCTGGCAACACTGCCAGTATTCCGGAGGGGGTCTACTAGTAGCTATGCCAGATCCAAAGACAGTCCTCCTGTCAGAACATGTGTTGTGAAACGACATAAGATAAAGGTACGCAGAGCTATAGATTCTGCATGATAATCATAAATGTAATCATAAAGTCGGCGTGATATCAGTCATGTATTTGCTTGTGAAAGCTTGCGGCTTTCATGTAACTGCCGCCTAGCAACGAGAGGCAAAGGGTAAAGAGGGTAGGCTATCATAGATTCTATTCGGAAGAGATCAACACAATTCTAGACTCCCAGAAGAGGAAGAGCTAGCACTAGAGAGTTCACCGGCGTTTTCATGCACCATTTCCATTGAGTAGAACCAGAGTAGAACAGCCAGTGAACCGCAGCGTGTTCTTCCGCTGACGTCACAACATGGCCGCGAGCCACGGACCCAGTTTTCTTGCGCTGTGCAATTAAAAGTTGGATATTTGCGTAACAACAGCTTCTTTTCACGTAATTATAACAGAAATCTAACATGTTTGCCATGTTGTATAGTTTATTTAAGAAATTGCATAGAGTCATGTTCGTGTCATCAGCACTTTAAGTGTGTAAGGAAGGATGCAAGTAATTTATTAAGTACATAAGTACTCGGGCTCAGGGCAGGTCAGGTTCGTCTGGCTCCGTTACTGGTAACATCTTAACCCAGTACCACCTGCCACATGGACAGGTCACCAGCGTCTAAACAGGCTCCCCTACCAGCATTATGCCGGTAAGGAGGGTGGTACGAGTATTTTACCCAGCAGGACGCAAAACAAAACCTGTCAAAGAGCGGAGGAGCTCGATTAGGAGCCAACGGCCATCATACAAAGAGCACTGTGGAGTGTTCAGGGCACAGCCGGACAAACTCGCACTGCTGGCCATCCACTGCATCCTGCCGTCTCGACCACATCCTGTCACTGGGTCCAGATGATTAAGGACGAGAGAGAGAGTGAGGCTGATGTGTGCACAACTCTTCCTCACGATAACCCAATTCACGTGCAAGTCACTACATAAGTGCATTAAGTAACTAAGTAGGTAATTACAGTACATGGGTGGGTAAGTACACAAGTAAGTAAACGTCAGTAAGTAAACGTCAGAGACGTCGTCTGGATGGGAGCATATGTTGCTCTAGAACCTGGATCTACCTTTCAGCATTGATGGTGTCTTTCCAGATGTGTAAGCTGCCCATGCCACACGCACTAATGCAACCCCATACCATCAGAGATGCAGGCTTCTGAACTGAGCGCTGATAACAACTCGGGTTGTCCTTCTCCTCTTTAGTCCGAATGACACGGCATCCCTGATTTCCATAAAGAACTTCAAATTTTGATTCGTCTGACCACAGAACAGTTTTCCACTTTGCCACAGTCCATTTTAAATGAGCCTTGGCCCAGAGAAGACGTCTGCGCTTCTGGATCGTGTTTAGATACGGCTTCTTCTTTGAACTATAGAGTTTTAGCTGGCAACGGCGGATGGCACGGTGAATTGTGTTCACAGATAATGTTCTCTGGAAATATTCCTGAGCCCATTTTGTGATTTCCAATACAGAAGCATGCCTGTATGTGATGCAGTGCCGTCTAAGGGCCCGAAGATCACGGGCACCCAGTATGGTTTTCCGGCCTTGACCCTTACGCACAGAGATTCTTCCAGATTCTCTGAATCTTTTGATGATATTATGCACTGTAGATGATGATATGTTCAAACTCTTTGCAATTTTACACTGTCGAACTCCTTTCTGATATTGCTCCACTATTTGTCGGCGCAGAATTAGGGGGATTGGTGATCCTCTTCCCATCTTTACTTCTGAGAGCCGCTGCCACTCCAAGATGCTCTTTTTATACCCAGTCATGTTAATGACCTATTGCCAATTGATCTAATGAGTTGCAATTTGGTCCTCCAGCTGTTCCTTTTTTGTACCTTTAACTTTTCCAGCCTCTTATTGCCCCTGTCCCAACTTTTTTGAGATGTGTTGCTGTCATGAAATTTCAAATGAGCCAATATTTGGCATGAAATTTCAAAATGTCTCACTTTCGACATTTGATATGTTGTCTATGTTCTATTGTGAATACAATATCAGTTTTTGAGCTTTGTAAATTATTGCATTCCGTTTTTATTTACAATTTGTACTTTGTCCCAACTTTTTTGGAATCGGGCTTGTAAAAAAAAAAAAAAAACCCACATCAATTACTTCTCCAGCCAAATGTATGCTCTCTCTACCTATCTACACACCCATGGTGTTTATATCTCTGTACAACATTAAAGGGATCCTCCAGCAGACAGGGACATTTGCCTTCGAAGATAAGATTATCCAGTGTTTTTTGTTGGGAGATGAAAGTGTCTCATTAGATGATCTGTTCAAACTCTACTAGTACCAAAACCATGATGTAAGCAGAAGATATAAACAGCCGAGTTGCTCCAAGCTTCCACTAAGCCACGTCATCGCATACGTCACTTCTGCAGGAGGCCCATCTGGTATTTTAATAAAAAATGTATTTTTCTAGAACACTATTTGGTCTCCAAAAAAAAACATTTGACTGCTGAAATCAACGAATACTTTTAAACTTAACATAAGTTTAAGAGTAAACCCGCTGGAGGATCCCTTTAATAGGCTCTCCAGCTGCTCAGTGCTATAAAAATTCATGCATTTGAGACACACACACACCTTCAGATCCACCACGATGGACTGCACCAGGAGGAAGATGACGGCGTGATCCTCCCAGTTGACATAGGTAGAAGCTTTACACAGTTTGACGCTGGCGATGGCTGCGCTCTCCGTCAGTTGCTTGCTGCCCCCGTGTCCGGCCAGAGCTTTCCTCAGACTCTCTATAAACAGTTTCTAAAAGTAAACACGGACAAACAACAGACTGCTGTCAAGACTTGAGTAACAATGCGTAAAAAACATCATATAAATGTCATACATATATATTATTTACCAGCTTAAGGTCGGTCCGTATCGTGAAATACCGTGACCGAGGTCTTGAAAATACTGACCGAGGCCTCTGGGCCAAGGTCACGGTATTTCACGATACGGACCGACCTTAAGCTGGTAAATAATATAATTTTTTTTTTCTTTACCAAATTCTAACAGAAAATGAGAGCGCCTGAAAGGGAAACCATATTTAGAACAAAACCTGCTACAAGCTCGTTTTCGACTTTCTCCTGAAATGTTTTTTTTTTTATTTCGTCTTCATCAGGGTAGTAAAACTTGCTTTCGCCATCCATGCTGTAAAATTAATGCTATTGCACAACCGTTCAAAAGTTTGGGGTCACCCAGACAATTTTGTGTTTTCCATGAAAAGTCACACTTTTATTTCCCACCATAAGTTGTAAAATGAATAGAAAATATAGTCAAGACATTTTTCTGGCCATTTTGAGCATTTAATCGACCCCACAAATGTGATGCTCCAGAAACTCAATCTGCTCAAAGGAAGGTCAGTTTTATAGCTTCTCTAAAGAGCTCAACTGTTTTCAGCTGTGCTAACATGATTGTACAAGGGTTTTCTAATCATCCATTAGCCTTCTGAGGCAATGAGCAAACACATTGTACCATTAGAACACTGGAGTGAGAGTTGCTGGAAATGGGCCTCTATACACCTATGGAGATATTGCACCAAAAACCAGACATTTGCAGCTAGAATAGTCATTTACCACATTAGCAATGTATAGAGTGGATTTCTGATTAGTTTAAAGTGATCTTCATTGAAAAGAACAGTGCTTTTCTTTCAAAAATAAGGACATTTCAAAGTGACCCCAAACTTTTGAACGGTAGTGTATACTGAGAAATGCAAAAATAAATGTTGGCAAAAAATTGCTACTATGTTTGTTGTTGTTGTGAACGAGCGAGTCGCCAAAAGGTCCGTAACCGGGGTCCAGATTGTAGGATTGCGGACTGCTCGTGAGCCAATCAGAGCGCACAATTTGATGGAAACCGGACAGCAAAAAAAATAATTCAAGATATTTTTCTGGTGATCAACAAGGTTAGGGTATGATAAAGAAAAATCATGATAGTGAAAGAAAAAGTTAAACAAGTCGTGAAATAAAAATGGTGGCTACATAATTAGGGTGTAACACACACACACACACCTTGTTGACCTTGCTGTCCTCCAGCGGCTCTCGTGACAGCTCCTGGATGATGTTGGGACAGAGGATGAGGAGGATGATCTGCAGCGGCCACACAGCTGCCTTCCTCTTCGCACTCTCGGCAAAACTGTCCACCAGGTCAAAGAGCTTCTCTGCACAGTCTGAGACCAACACACACACACACACACACACACACACACACACACTAAATACAGTGGGGCAAAAAAGTATTTAGTCAGCCACCAATTGTGCAAGTTCTCCCACTTAAAAAGATGAGAGAGGCCTGTAATTTTCATCATAGGTACACTTCAACTATGAGAGACAGAATGGGGGGAAAGAATTCAGGAAATCACATTGTAGGATTTTTAATGAATTAATTGGTAAATTCCTCAGTAAAATAAGTATTTGGTCACCTACAAACAAGCAAGATTTCTGGCTCTCACAGACCTGTAACAACTTCTTCTTTAAGAGGCTCCTCTGTCCTCCACTCGTTACCTGTATTAATGGCACCTGTTTGAACTCGTTATCAGTATAAAAGACACCTGTCCACAACCTCAAACAGTCACACTCCAAACTCCACTATGGCCAAGACCAAAGAGCTGTCAAAGGACACCAGAAACAAAATTGTAGACCTGCACCAGGCTGGGAAGACTGAATCTGCAATAGGTAAGCAGCTTGGTGTGAAGAAATCAACTGTGGGAGCAATTATTAGAAAATGGAAGACATACAAGACCACTGATAATCTCCCTCGATCTGGGGCTCCACGCAAGATCTCACCCCGTGGGGTCAAAATGATCACAAGAACGGTGAGCAAAAATCCCAGAACCACACGGGGGGACCTAGTGAATGACCTGCAGAGAGCTGGGACCAAAGTAACAAAGGCTACCATCAGTAACACACTACGCCGCCAGGGACTCAAATCCTGCAGTGCCAGACGTGTCCCCCTGCTTAAGCCAGTACATGTCCAGGCCCGTCTGAAGTTTGCTAGAGAGCATTTGGATGATCCAGAAGAGGATTGGGAGAATGTCATATGGTCAGATGAAACCAAAATAGAACTTTTTGGTAAAAACTCAACTTGTCGTGTTTGGAGGAGAAAGAATGCCGAGTTGCATCCAAAGAACACCATACCTACTGTGAAGCATGGGGGTGGAAACATCATGCTTTGGGGCTGTTTTTCTGCAAAGGGACCAGGACGACTGATCCGTGTAAAGGAAAGAATGAATGGGGCCATGTATCGTAAGATTTTGAGTGAAAACCTCCTTCCATCAGCAAGGGCATTGAAGATGAAACGTGGCTGGGTCTTTCAGCATGATAATGATCCCAAACACACCGCCCGGGCAACGAAGGAGTGACTTCGTAAGAACCATTTCAAGGTCCTGGAGTGGCCTAGCCAGTCTCCAGATCTCAACCCCATAGAAAATCTTTGGAGGGAGTTGAAAGTCCGTGTTGCCCAGCGACAGCCCCAAAACATCACTGCTCTAGAGGAGATCTGCATGGAGGAATGGGCCAAAATACCAGCAACAGTGTGTGAAAACCTTGTGAAGACTTACAGAAAACTTTTGACCTCTGTCATTGCCAACAAAGGGTATATAACAAAGTATTGAGATGAACTTTTGTTATTGACCAAATACTTATTTATTTTCCACCATAATTTGCAAATAAATTCTTTAAAAATCAGACAGACAATGTGATTTTCTGGATTCTTTCCCCCCCCCATCCTGTCTCTCATAGTTGAAGTGTACCTATGATGAAAATTACAGGCCTCTCTCATCTTTTTAAGTGGGAGAACTTGCACAATTGGTGACTGACTAAATACTTTTTTGCCCCACTGTATACACACAACAACTATTATCCATGTTGCTGAGGAGGATAATATTCGTCAGTGCCTCACCAGCCATGTCAGTCTGTGGTCGCTGGTACAGCATAGTGAACTCGTCTGGGTAATTCTCCACCCAATTCCAGAATGCCTACACACACACACACACACACACAGTATTGAGCAGTGAGGCAGCTACCTTCTGTTTCAGATACTATATAATTCTTGTAGCTGCAAAATAGTGCACCATATAGTGAACACAGTGTGGTTTGGGACGTGCACACACCTTCTCTAGACTGTAGATGACGCTCAACTGTGCAGGCTTTTTCAGGGCTTTAAATTTGAACACTGTTTCTGGAAAAAAGCAGAAAATCATATTTATGATCCTGAAACTCTGTTCTTGGAAAAAAAAAAAAAAACAACAGATTAAACAGAACATTCCTTGACTGATATAAACGTCTCTGATATGGTGCTATATATGTATTAGTTTTATTTCATTGCAACAAGATGTCACAAAAGTAGATAATTTTTTGACGTCATTTCCATTATATTCGATGCACGTGTTCGAGCAGTCAGTACGTGTCCACCTTGGAGGAGTCTTTTGAGTTTGGAACAGTCCACGTTAATGTAGCGGATGAGCTCGATATCGTGGACGTCCACCGTGTCTTCTGAGCACACCGTCAGTTCCTGTAACCTGGACGGATAGAGAACCTCGTCAAGCACAACACAGAGAGACTGGAACTCAAAGTGACAAATTGTGTGCGTTTTACCGGGTGGAGATGCGGCTGAAGACGGCATTGAAGTTGTTACAGCTGAGCGAGAACAGAACCCCGGAGGCAGAGCTGCGCAGCTCGGCAGCGTACTGGCTGCCCTCTCTGTATGTGTGGATGAAGTGACAGATCTCTGGCAGGAGCTGCTTCACCAGCATCGTCTCATCAAGACGCATACTGTCCTTCGGTTGCTGGAGTGAAACAAATGGAGACAGAGAGATGCAGAGAAATGACTGACTCTCTGCTCCAATATCAGAATAAATAATAAATCAGAACTCCTGGGACAGATCAAGCACCAAAAACTGGACCCGAGACAGAAATCTTGTCTTACACACGTCACGTAAAGTGGGAATATAACTATCTAAACCTGAATTCAAGGCAACAAGGCAGGCATTAAGACATAAAGACATGAAAACTGCGAGTTCAGTGCAGCAGGAATGCCGAGGGGCAGCGTGAAAACGTTACAGCGAGACGAGGAAGCACCTGCAAAACTCATCTAATGCAGCTGGCAGATGCAGCACATCTCAGGGGGAAGATATGAGAGAGAGAGAGAGAGAGAGAGAGAGAGAGAGAACTGGGGGAGATAGGAGACAGGAAGGGCAGAAGGCAGCTCACCCCCGCGAGGCACTTCTCCAGTGTGTCCAAGATGATGAGCTGAGATAGATAGAGATTCTTCTCTGCAGCCTCACCAAAAATTCTCTGCAAGACAGGCACGAGAGTTAAGTTGCATTTACACTGCATTGTGTTTGGGCTGTATTTCTAACACACTTTTCACTCACTGAGTAGCAACAGCTGACGCTTTAATCGCAAAAAACGTACTCACCGTTACATTTCCAGCTCTTCAATTGGTTTACTATCCTTATGTGTTCACCCGTTCTGTGTTTCACCTTTATTCGTTTGGCTATTTTATCCCCGTTGTTTCTTTTCTTCAATTAAATCTCCGTGTTCCCATTTTTTTTTCCCAGTACTGATTATGTTTTTGATATTCCCGATGCTCGTATTGACCCTCGCATTAAACTACGACACAAAAAAGCTGTCGGTCTGGTAAAGCTCCCCCCCCACTCACCATATTGTTTACGTTCTTCAGTATGTTGGTGAGGCCACTGATGACCAGCGAGAACTTGTACTTGGAGATGTTGATGAGACATTCTCTGTTGTGCTCTGTGCTGACTTTGGTATGCGTGTTCTGTTGCCCAACTTTGACTGGAAGCTAAAAAGCAAAAAATATATATTATATTTACTTGATACGCAGACAGCTGGGTCATCCAGAGTAAAGCCAAGCCCTCGTCTCTCTCAAACATACACACACGCAGGAACAAAGATGTCTTTGGAGGGCACCACACCCCTCCAGGCCACAGGAGAACACCTGCAGCATCTCCTCTCACACACACGCACACAGTGTGGAAATTAGTCATCGTGCCTCTGTCACTATGTAATCAATTAGCTTTGCAACAGGAGGCATCTGGTTTAGTTGGGATTCCCCGTCTTCTCCATCCTGTGGCCCCAAGATTCAGAGGAAGCCTCTGAGAAACACTAACAGAATCAGTGGAACCACAGTGTGGTGGACACCTAGACTGAAAAATCAATGAAGTGATCTCACTGACCCTGAAGTCGGGGGAGAGAGAACGAGGGCCACGTGCTTGACAAGTTACCAAACAGCAAGAAGAGGAAATGGAAATTAGAATCTCGGGACCGGACAGTTTACGTCCGGAACACACACACACACAGAACATGCTGACATCCATATTCATGCCAGGCCGACAAACACAAGGCCACTTTGTTTCGGTTCAGAACTTCCTTTAGGGTGCAGACAAGCCCTTGAGTACTTTCCAAAAACTGCCAGGACTGCAGAGAGACCAGACAAAGGAAAGTGTGTATCCCTTCACCTAGAACAGGAGGAAACACACACACACACACACACACACACACACCCGCTGACATCCACCATAGAGTATAACAGAACTGATTACCTCAACTTCAGTAGAAAAACGTGAGGTACAAAAAAACAAATTTCAAAGCGATTGGTGAAAAGTGACACAGAACCACCTGAGGAGTTTCATCACGGACTAAACAGGGTCTCTCAAACAAACCTGAGAGTTTAAGGCTGGTTATAGGCTCAGAACTACTGCTGCATAAACTATCACGCCTCCTCCCCTGGGGTTGACACAGAGACCACGCCTCCTCCCCTGGGGTTGACACAGAGACCACGCCTCCTCCCCTGGGGTTGACACAGAGACCACGCCTCCTGCACTGAGACGGAGGCAAACAAACCAAGACCAACATGAACCGGGGCCATGCCTCCTTCACCAAGACCGACATGAATCAAGGCCACACCTCCTTCACTGAGACCAACATGAACCAAGGCCATGCCTCTTTCACTAAGCCTGACATGAACCAGGGCCACACCTTCACTAAGACCAACATGAATCAAGGCCACACCTCTTTCACTCAGACTGACATGAAACAATGCCACGCCTCTTTCACTAAGCCTGACATGAACCAGGGCCACACCTTCACTAAGACCAACATGAATCAAGGCCACACCTCTTTCACTCAGACTGACATGAAACAATGCCACGCCTCTTTCACTAAGCCTGACATGAACCAGGGCCACACCTCCTTCACTAAACTGAATTGTTGAATGCTTACACTCTCAACCATTCACTCATGTCATCGATTTATATAAAATATTTAAACCACCAACGATTTAAATTCAACACAAAGGTTAAATCAAGAACCTGGAAGTTCTTCAGTTTGTCCTTAATCTTTAAACATCAAAGTTTTGCTCTCAGATGGCGTTCCAAGCCCAACCTCTTTAGAAAGCCATGAACTTCACCGTCCAATCTAAACAATCCAAATAAAATTTGATTCCTTTATAAAGCTATTTTTCTAAAACTGTTCAAAATATCTGTGTTAAAAAACAGCTCATACCGCACACCCAAAAAAAATGTAAAGTCTAGAACCCTTAAACCTTCTTTACTTTTCTCTTAAAGGTTTGACTTAAAATCCTACAACAGTCAGTTCACCTATCAGAGACGATTCAGAGTCGGAGTTTATGGAGCCAAGAACCTTTCATTACCTGCTGGAGAAAACATGGATCATTTTGGGGGGGTATTAAATCAGTGTAGAGTTCTAAACCCTGCAGAAGTCCTGCTAAAGCCAAGTTCATGAAATCCTATTTTACGATTATATCGTGCTAAGAACAGGATTAGGATTAAGACGCAGTTCTAATCTTTATTACACTTGTATTAAAGTTTAATGAGCCACTCTGGGCAGGGTCTGGTCTACAAAACACTAATACAAGATGTATAATACAGTCAGATGGAGTCATTGCAGGATGGTCAGTGTCTACAATCCAGTTCCATCCTCTTCATGTGAAGTAGCACTTGTTCTGAGAGAACCTGGAGTGGAAATCGAACATCCTCAATGCGGCAGCTAATCAACGATAAAAACGCTGGTGATAAATTCTCTCATTTTATACTGACAAACTTCCGGACGCTGATTTAAACTCCGACAGTCCACTGAGTTACTGCTTCCAGCTCGGAGTTGATCATTTCCCAACAGCAGGACATCCTGTAGTATTTCCTCCCCCATAACGTGGCATACTTTTAATCCTTTCATAGTTACGTTTAACATTGCCGAACATCCAGAAAACAAGTTCATTCCTGTTATCTCATCTCATTATCTCTAGCCGCTTTATCCTTCTACAGGGTCGCAGGCAAGCTGGAGCCTATCCCAGCTGACTACGGGCGAAAGGCGGGGTACACCCTGGACAAGTCGCCAGGTCATCACAGGGCTGACACATAGACACAGACAACCATTCACACTCACATTCACACCTACGCTCAATTTAGAGTCACCAGTTAACCTAACCTGCATGTCTTTGGACCGTGGGGGAAACCGGAGCACCCGGAGGAAACCCACGCGGACACGGGGAGAACATGCAAACTCCGCCCAGAAAGGCCCTCGCCAGCCGCTGGGCTCGAACCCAGGACCTTCTTGCTGTGAGGCGACAGTGCAAACCACTACACCACCGTGCCGCCCTATTCCTGTTATCATTTACCAAAAAATTGCAGCTTGTCATGTTACTGAGAAACCATCCTCATGTCCTGAAGGCTATCAGTTACAGTTTTACCTCTGACTGTTCCAAAGCCCTGACACTGGAGACCCTTCCAGCTTCACCCATGGGGAAAGACGAAGATAGACTAGGCGACAAGAAGCCATGATTTTACAGTTATGGTGTACACATTTGACATGAGATCAACTCTCGGCAGCATTGGTGATGGAAAGCTGCAGGACATCTGACACATCTGGGTGGTAAGTTTACAGCTAAAGTATGCGTTCATCTGGGCAGCTGATATCGCTGCTTAATATCTAAACACCACCAGGAAGGCACCACAAAACTGCTGTGGGAGGGGCTACTACAAAAATTCGCCGCCTTGTTTAATAAAACCTGAGCGAACCCAAAAACCACCACACACAGACAAGTTTCAAATGCAAGACGTAACGACTTTAAAAGTAAATTTATAAAAAGCAAGTAAAGCTGATGTGTTCCGTCTGGTGCGATTTTTTTTCCCCACTGCAAACGTTACCCTGGTTACATTTCAACAGAAATAAGCCAAATTTATTTTTTTCGTGGTCCGGTTTCCATCAAATCGTGCGCTCTAATTGGCTCACGAGCAGTCTGGAATCTTATGATCCGGACCCCGGTTACGGACCTTTGGCGACTTGCTTGTTCACAACAACAACAACAACAACAACAACGGAGCAATTTTTTGTCAACATTTATTTTCGCATTTCTCAGTATAATAGCATTAATTTTACAGCATGGATGGTGATAACGACAGTGTTCACAGCGAAAGCGAGTTTTACTACCCTGATGAAGACGAAACAAAAGAAAACATTTCAGGAGAAAGCCGAAAACAAGCCTGTAGCAGGTTTGTTCTAAATATGGTTTCCCTTTTGGGCGCTCTCATTTTCTGTTAGAATTTGGTAAAGAAAATAATAAATATATTATTTACCAGTTTAAGGTCGGTCCGTATCGTGAAATACCGTGACCTCGGCCTTGAAAATACTGACCGAGGCTGTATTTTCAAGACAGTATTTCACGACACGGACCATAAGACCATAAGCTGGTAAACAATATATATTCCTGCTACCTGTCGAAACGTGAGCCGGTTCTCAAAAGGCATTAAGGAAGAACTGGGTCCTCACCAGCACCATCCTGGTGGAACAGAGCTAAATTTTGTCTGCTAACGAGCTGCTACCAGAGAACGAAAGGAAATTTTACACTTTACCGTATCGCTACAACTATGCGATATACAGTATAATGAAGGAACAAACCCTAAACCACACATGAATACAAAAAGAAGTGGTTGATATATTGCATGACACATTCCTGAATAGGGCGGCACGGTGGTGTAGTGGTTAGCGCTGTCGCCTCACAGCAAGAAGGTCCGGGTTCGAGCCCCGTGACCGGCGAGGGCCTTTCTGTGTGGGGTTTGCATGTTCTCCCCGTGTCCGCGTGGGTTTCCTCCGGGTGCTCCGGTTTCCCCCACAGTCCAAAGACATGCAGGTTAGGTTAACTGGTGACTCTAAATTGAGCGTAGGTGTGAATGTGAGTGTGAATGGTTGTCTGTGTCTATGTGTCAGCCCTGTGATGACCTGGCGACTTGTCCAGGGTGTACCCCGCCTTTCGCCCGTAGTCAGCTGGGATAGGCTCCAGCTTGCCTGCGACCCTGTAGAACAGGATAAAGCAGCTAGAGATAATACGCTGTCTGGTAGGTGAACTAAAGCAGCCAAGCGAGACACGCCCCCCAGGATGCAGACACGCTTGCCTGCCATTGGCTGAACTCAAAGCTAGTACAGGATGAGTCACAACAACAATTTCCCAGAAGTGGCACACTTGCGTTTTTGGTGTTTGTTTTCTATACATAGCATCATATCAGAGTCCATAAGGGAGAAATACAAAATGCTCAACTTGTTTACTGATTTAAGGTCACAGAAGTGAATGTAGTGCACTTGTTAAAGGGAGCACAGAGTGGTTTGGGTTACAGCCCGTCCGTGGCTCAGTTTACTCTTTTCACTGACAGCTAAGTAAGT
The DNA here is from genome assembly GCF_027579695.1 of Neoarius graeffei. NCBI lineage: Eukaryota > Metazoa > Chordata > Actinopteri > Siluriformes > Ariidae > Neoarius > Neoarius graeffei. Next base: position 6,115,161 of record NC_083593.1, read on the forward strand.
GTGTAAACACTCCAAACACGAGCTCTATGTTTTCAGAAGTTTCCAGAAGAAGTTGTAAGTTGAAAAGGTAGCTGTGTGTGAGGAAAAAAAGGACCCAAATTAATAATAAAAGTAAAATTCAGGCACTCATTCTCAGTCTGTAGCAGAGCTGGTTAGCAAAAGTGGTGTCACTCTGAGGAGAAAAACAAACTGAAAGAAAAACCTCAGGGATGAGGGAAGGGTTTCTGGAGGACACACAGGGATTTAATAACAACAATAAGGGGTTCATATTCTCTCTCTCTCTCTCTCTTTCTCTTCTTACCTGCTCGTCGAATCTGTTAATGACGGCCTGAACCCATTCAGCAGGTTTGTGAGCCGCCATGGCCACACACACACCGCGCCTTCCTGCACTTTCCGACCCGTTAATCCTCACAGCCCGAGCTCAGGACCCGCTCAGGGGAAACCCGACTCATTCTTTTCTCCTGCTGTCCATATCAGAAGCAGCACAGTACCGCCATGACGGTGCCGGAAGTTTAAGTCCTCCTCTCTCTCTCTCACTCTCTCTCTCCACTCAGGCAGCAGTGAACCTGTTTGGAGTGATGGATCATCTGACCACGATTCGACTCTTTGATTCGACTCTTTGATTCATTAAAGAGTCGACTCACCACACATGAGTCATTTCCCTGTAGTTTGCTTTCAACACTGTCGTTCCTTTTGCAGCGTGATTTAATCAAAAAATGCTTGAATATATTGTATAAAATGCAAGATAATAAGCTTTTTAAAATGTCTAGGAAAACCATTTCAATCCTATGAGGAAAAAAAAACAATCGATATGTGAGCAGTTTAGAAAAAGACCTTTTGGGAGCCGAAAGAGTCGACTCTTATCGACGAGTCAAATGATCTGATTCATTGAAAAGAACTGAAATTCCCATCATTAGTTGCTCGGATGAGAAGCGTTACTGCGCATGCGCGGCTCTCCTCAGGGTGATTGATCTGGAGAGACTGGTATGTGTGTGTGTGTGTGTGTGTGTGTGTGTGTGTGTGTTTAATTCCTTTTGTACCACATCAATTCATCACCTTTCCCCATTTCTATTTATTAAAGAACATTTAATAATAATAATAATAATTATTATTATTATTATTATTATAGTAATACATTTATTTCAGGCGCCTTTCAGGGCACTCAAGGTCACCTCACAATACACATAAACGACAATTTAAAAAAAAGCAAAAAAGACACAACAATATAAATGCAATAAAATCAGAAATCAGCAGTAGTGGATGACAAGTTATAGTGAGTAGGCAAGTTTGAAAAGGTGGGTTTTTAAACAGGTTTTGAAGATGGATAATGAGTTACTGTTCCTGATGTCGGGGGGAAGGAGTTCCAGAGGCGAGGGGCAGAGCGGCTGAAGGCTCTGGACCCCATGGTGGACAGACGGGCAGAGGGCACAGTGAGGCTGACCTGAGTGTCCGGGAGGGAGGGTTGATGTGGAGAAGGCAGGGGTTAAATTGGGATTGGTTATGTGGGGGGGCTCTGCCTCGTACCCGCCCCTGCCCCCGCCGCCCTGCCCCAATATACTTTTTGGAAAATAACCCTCTAATTTGATAACCATATCATATTGCACAGAGATATACACCTTATCTGTGTGTTGTAGGCCTATGTGTGTCTTGTAGTGCCCCCCTACACATTATGGCAGTTTGAATGTAGATTGGTTGGCCAATGTAACAGATTGTACAGGTTGTTGTACATTGGTTTGAAGGAAATGATTAGTGGGGGGTCTGGGGGTCCTCCCCCAGACGTTTTTTATTATCATACATGTTATTTGCTGAATTCTCGTGCATTTTAATAAATTGTTAGCTGACTTTACAGAGGTAGGTTGAGCAATATCATGTTAAATCTTGTCACATGCCTACAGGTGAAAAATGTGAAGGAGAAATGTTCAGTGAGAAAATTTGAAGGCTTGCACAATCTTAAACCAAAACAGTTGATTTATTTTGGAGGATAAATGTTAAATATGCCAAAACACTGTCAGTCAAATTGTCAATCAAATATACTCATGCAGTGAATGCAACCAAATACAAACAACACTATAACATTGGAAGCATTTATTATTATTGTTATTATTATGTATTCAATTATTTATTTGGCATGTGGTGCTTTTTGTATTGTCTAGAACATACATAAGATGAGCATATTATAGCAGCAAAATAGAAGCACAATCATTTGAATGCAGCAAAAGTTTTGCTGCATTCAAATGATTGTGCTTCTATTTTGCTGCTATAATATGCTCATCTTATGTATGTTTAGGCTCAACTTTTGGTCAATCTCAGTAGCTAACTTTAACTGACATCTCCCCCTTCCCCCTGGCTAATTTCTGTCGATAACTGGGGACTATGGAAATTGAACTCGCCAAATGCACAGACAGTTCGTTCAAGCACCTCTGATGGATTAGGATCGTATGCAGGTAAAAGGGGAGATGGTGTACGGAGAAAATTATAAACAAGTCACAACGCTGAAACACAAGCCCAAAAACCCGCAAACCACGACTTCTGATTTTTTTTAAAGCGAGCTCCCAAAAAAAGAAACCCCAAAGTCGCTTATAAAAAACGGAATTGGCAACCCACGCAGTGTTCCAGAAACCAGAATCTCTGATTGCAAGTTCTGTTCTAAATAGCTTTGACAGGTCGTCTTGTTATCAGGAAAACTATGATCTATCTCATAAAAGTCATGGGTTTATTGATTAATAAAACGATATTTAATTATTCAGAACTGAAAATCGTGAAAAGGGTTTGTTGCTTTTGATGTGTGCGTGATCATATGCCATCCGCTCCAAGCTTATGTGCCGGGGCTCAGCCCCGGACAGCCCCGGCCCAATTTAACCCCTGCAGAGAGGTATGGGGGGGGGGCGAGGTTGTGGATGGCCTTGAAAGTGTGGAGCAGGATTTTAAAGTCTATGCGAAATTTGACAGGAAGCCAGTGGAGTTGTTGGAGAACAGGAGTGATGTGATTGATGGATGGAGTTCTGGAGACAATACAATCAATTTCATTGATTTATAGTTCCATTTAATGTTGTGAAATATCCGTGAAACAAGTCAGTGCTTGCTATCGCTTATGTTATAGCAGCGATAAACAATCATTCCTTCATTTAAAAAAAAACTAGCATGGCGGTGCAGTGGTTAGTACTTTCGCCTCACAGCAAGCAGGTTTGAACCTGCAAGTAGAGTTTGCATGTTCTCCTAGTACATGCGCGGGTTTCCTCCAGGTGCTCCGGTTTCCTCCGACAGTCCAAAGACCTGGAGATTAGGTCAACTTGCTGCTCTAAATTGCCCATATGTGTGAATGCCTGTCTGTTCGCCCCATGATAGATTGGAGACCTGTCCAGGGTGAACCCCGCCTCTCGCCTAAAGACAGCTGGGATTGGCTCCAGCTCACCCACGATCCTCAGTGGATAAGCGATATAGGTTGTCATGTTATTGAATAACCAAGTGAAGATTACAGCTTTACCTTTGACTGTTGTAGAGCTTTGACACTGGAGACTCCTTCCTAAAAAAGTTAAATAAATATTTCTTCACAGAAAACGTAACAGTTTTGCATGTTTTCTTTTTGCTAAGCATGTTTTTATATCTTGTTGGGAACCAAAGGTCCGACCTAGGATCGTACTGTTTGATAGGTTTGACCTTGTGGAGACATTGTAGGAACAATGTTTTGAAATACAAAAAACAGCTTTTATTTAAAATAAAGAAGAAGAGAGCCAAAATTCAATTCAATCTGATTTTATTCATATAGACCTTTTAACAGCAAACATTGTCACAAAGCAGCTCTATAGCTATCCAAATATAAATATAGACTCATCCCTAATGAGCAAACCAGAGGTGCCAGTGGCAAAGGAAAACATCCTGAGACTACCAGAGGAAGACACCTTCAGAGGAACCATCCTTCACATGTTCTTGCCATGTTTATGTGGGTTTCTTCCGAGTTCTCCTAAAAACATCCTGCTGGGTGAATCGGTGACTCTAGATTGCTCCTCAGTATGAATTAATTTATGAACGTGTGTGTGCAATGATGCCCCGCGACGGACTCACATGCAATTCAGGGTGTGTTCCCATCTCATGCCTTGAACAGGATAGTGTTTACTGAAGATAAATGAAAAATATGTTTTCAAATTTATAAGTCAAAATGTGTATGGGCGGCACGGTGGTGTAGTGGTTAGCGCTGTCGCCTCACAGCAAGAAGGTCTGGGTTCGAGCCCCGTGGCCGGTGAGGGCCTTTCTGTGCGGAGTTTGCATGTTCTCCCCGTGTCCGCATGGGTTTCCTCTGGGTGCTCCGGTTTCCCCCACAGTCCAAAGACATGCAGGTTAGGCTAACTGGTGACTCTAAATTGACCGTAGGTGTGAATGTGAGTGTGAATGGTTGTCTGTGTCTCTGTGTCAGCCCTGTGATGACCTGGCGACTTGTCCAGGGTGTACCCCGCCTTTCGCCCGTAGTCAGCTGGGATAGGCTCCAGCTTGCCTGCGACCCTGTAGAAGGATAAAGCAGCTAATGAGATGAGATGAGAAAACGTGCATGTATTGGCTTGCTGTATAACAAATTGAACACTGTGACTGTATGGTGTGTCAGGTCTGTATGCTACAGACATAATTTCCCAATTTTCAGTTCAGATCATGTTAAGACAATTGTTGCATTCCTGTCAGCAGGTATGAAGGGAATAAACTGCTAGTAATCAGGTTTGTGTGGGAAAAAGTTGTGAAAGTGACCTGCTGTAGTTTAGATTGTGTTCCTTTCCTCCATTCCTCGTGTCTGAGGTCGTCGAGCGATCACATGCTCTGAAATGAACTCAACTTGTTAATCGGAAGAATGTCGGAAAGACAGTTTAGAGGAAGAAAGGCTGGCTTGTTGCAGTGTGTGTTGAGCTTCTGTGTGGATGGAACTGAGAACAGAGGCATGGATGAAGATAGCGGAAATGACACACGGTGCTTGGAGAACACTGAGTACACTGTACACGAACACAAAATAGACCTGACGTGAGTCATCTGTCCATGAGGATCCTGCTGAAGCGATAAACCAGAGGTGGAAGCTTGGTGTGTGTGTGTATATGTGTGTGTGATGATTTTACTACTCTAAGACACCCACTGAACCTGCTCAAGGAGTGCATTATTTTAAACAGCTGTGTTAGAGTACGGTTTCTGGAGTACACATGTCAAGTTACAGTAAACTGATGTGGTAAGTTTTTGCCTAAGTAGCACTGAATATTTACACAGGAGTAACTTAGTATTAAAAGGATTCTGGGGCCAAGAATTATAAAAGCCCTGAACAACAAGTTGGAGAAAATCTCATCTCATCTCATTATCTCTAGCCGCTTTATCCTTCTACAGGGTCGCAGGCAAGCTGGAGCCTATCCCAGCTGACTACGGGCGAAAGGCGGGGTACACCCTGGACAAGTCGCCAGGTCATCACAGGGCTGACACATAGACACAGACAACCATTCACACTCACATTCACACCTACGCTCAATTTAGAGTCACCAGTTAGCCTAACCTGCATGTCTTTGGACTGTGGGGGAAACCGGAGCACCCGGAGGAAACCCATGCGGACGCGGGGAGAACATGCAAACTCCACACAGAAAGGCCCTC